>NW_017306271.1:942104-1004612 GCF_000935625.1 Nanorana parkeri | reverse complement strand
CCCTAACCACCCCCCCAAAACACCCCCCCGCCCGCCATGCAATTTCGCCCATGCATACCCCTATACGACAGGGACAGACACTATGCAATACCGATCGCACAGTAAACAGAAGAGTGGCGCGGGTGTATCTTTTGCGGACCTAAGGGCAGGGCTGGTGCAAGGATTATTGTGTACGCAGGTGAAGGTGCATTTTTCACCCCCTCTTCCCCCCGGCGCCCTCAGACGACTGTCTACGCAACCTTACGCTAGCACTGACTAGCGTTTTTTGTCCCCCATCATATGTACAGGGAAAGCATGTAGTGACCCCCATCACATACAGACAAGCAGCATGTAGTGACCCCATCACATACAGACAAGCAGCATGTAGTGACCCCCATCACATACAGACAAGCAGCATGTAGTGACCCCTCTCTCTGGACGTTCAGTGTTCCCCAATACACACATGCAGCATGTAGCAGCCAGTACAGACGCTCTGGGCCTACCCGCAGTTCATGCTGCCCTGATTCAGGCTGTAGTCCCCTCACCTGGCAGGCTACCTCTTCCCCATCCAGGTGCAAAGGCCAGTGAACATTGGAGCCACAGCTCTTGGACCACAATGACCAGTTAACCCTTGCAATGCAGGGGTAGCCCCACTGCAAGGGTAAAGTTTCAGTTACATTTCATGGAGTTCCTCTTTAAATTCTCTGCATAGCTAGACAGGGAAGCCACACTTAAGTGCCAGGATTCGGTAAAGTGATACGGTGTTAGGTGGCCCCTAAAGTCATATGGAGGGCTGGATTTACTCTCTCTGCTGCCCCAATGCCAGGCTCCTCAATGAACCCCACTGTATGCAGGCTGCATACAAGTGATCTCGGCGACATCGCCGCTATCACTTGTACAAAACGAGCAGCAGCTTCCCCGCTGTACTTTTAGCCCTGCTTGCCCAAAGCAGGGCTTAATGTAGAAAACAACTATCCACCCAGCGCCTGGAACTGCATGTCAACGGCGTTGGGAGATAGGAATTCCACACCCCTGCTGCCCCTCTACTCCCTGCTGCCCCAAGGCCGGGCCTCGGTTGGCTTTGTGGGAAATCCGGCCCTGGTCATATGACTTGTGATATCATGTTCTTCAGGGAACATATACAGCAGCAATGTGTTTCTTCACCAATACCTGGCACCAAACATGGCTCTCCCACAGAGCTCTGCAAAGAACGCGAGTCACATTATTCCAGGATATAGCTGGATGACCATGGGATTCCAGACCAAATGCCACATCTTGGGACAATCCTATAGAAACCAGTTACCGTGAAGGTATGTATGTGTGAAGCAAGGTCAAAATGCTGTACACAGTACTGAGAAAAGCGTACGAATGACTTTGACATTTTTAAACGCATGCTGAGTTGCCAGCAATGAGAATCAGAGGTTTTGGCACCTTCTATTTAAAGGAGAACTATGACATGAGTGATTTCCACTCACCTCATAGTTCTAAGCCGACCTGTGACAATGAGACTGTCACAGGTCGGCTCAGTAGATCGGGAGGTGAGCGAACACATACCGGGTTCCCTCACCTCTCGATCCTGTCACGGCTCTCTGCCGTGACAGGGGGAGGGGCTGGATTCCCCTCTCCCCGTTTCGATCTGCCAGCGCTGACTGGCGGAACGGACGGGGCGGGTACAGCTGGCTCAGCCTCTAGATAGGCAGAGCCAGCTGTCACTCACGCAGCTGGGCGGATCCCGTCATCTAAGTCGGGATCCGCTCCAGGTGCGGCGTCTCAGTATACAGCTCGTGGTATACTGAGCTTAGGGTAACGGGAGGATGCTAGTTTGTGTCCTCCCGTTACCCCAAGGAGAACTATGGGGAAAAACACTGACCCCATAGTTCTCCTTTAAGTCTTTGACACCAGACCAGAAAGCTGCAAAATGTAGAGCTCTTGACACTGTTCA
Organism: Nanorana parkeri; assembly: GCF_000935625.1. Classification (NCBI taxonomy): domain Eukaryota; kingdom Metazoa; phylum Chordata; class Amphibia; order Anura; family Dicroglossidae; genus Nanorana; species Nanorana parkeri. The sequence continues at coordinate 1,002,691 of NW_017306271.1, read as the reverse complement.
GTTACTGCACAATGCAGATTCATTACTGAAAATATGACATTATATTGTATTATATTACATATTCATGGTCAAGCAGTCAATATGGTAATTCATCTAATTACATTAATGACATTCTTAACGACTGTCAGCAACTTTTCTTTCCACAGACTGCCTTGTAATACCTTTAAATGTCCTTGCGATTGGCCAGCATGATCAGCTTGACATACTGGTGTACAGTTGGCAAACAGTCCAACACAAATATTTTATTAAAGCGTATTGCGAGCCAGAAAAATTGTTTCGCTTCTAGATAGAATGGAATTAGAACCCCTGCCTAGTTTTGATTGCTATCAGAGGCTCCGTTAGAGATTTTTACTAATTGTTTGTCCAGGAGACAATAGTTTAAGGAGACAGTAAGGGCTTGTTCACACCAAATGCAGACCAGATTTGCATGAGTTTCTGCACACACAGTGCAGTGTGTTATACCGTGTTTTTGATGTGTACCAGGGCGTTTGCATGCGTTCTAGAGGGTTCCAGAGCAGGTAAAATAGGGCTTGCTGCTGTTTTTTTTACATGCTCTGGAACTGAACGCTGCAGTGTGAACTAGAGCCCAAAATACAATTGGAATACATTGGACGCAGAAGTGAGGGAAAATTTGCAACAGAGAAAGCTAATGGGTGCTCTAGCGTTCCCCTACACTACTACTAGATGTTCTGTGATTGGACGAGAGGAGAAAAAGGGTGAATGAATGTTACGATCTCCAGCTCATTCATCCCTGAACAACTTGAATTGTGTGAAATTCTGGATGCTTGGTTAGGATTGCCTCTTAAAAAATGGTCTCCTCTCTGGAAGGTTCATCTAGGTTGTTTATGTGAAAGGATATATCAGATAAAGCTAACACTTTTCAGGCAACAGATACTGAAGAAATATGCTGACACATGCACACCCGAACCTGCTCAGCCGTGCGGGTCTGGAGCGCTTATCCTACCTTAATTCAGGCTTATAGTACATCTTTTCCCGAATTCACTTATATTGTTGCTCAAGCCCTGAAGATGTGGAAGTCTAATTCCCCAGAAATGTGTTGGCTGTATCTGCTATATCTATTTAGATAACCAACCCAGATGAACCTTCAAGTGATATGACAATTTTTTTAAGTGGTGCTCCTAACCATACTTCCAGTCTTTGGTCTTCTGTCGACCCATCAAAACCAGATAGGCAGCAGCCTTGGAACACAACCAGGTCCTTACACTCCAGACATGCACTGCCGTTATGGGCACGCCCCCTTCGGAAACGCGTCATCAAAAGGAGTCCTGTGTTGATACACAGGCATCTGTGCAGCTGATATTCGGATATCGTTCTGGCTCATCTCATATGATTTTACTGATTCTCCTTTGTGAGTATGTTTTTACCTTGTACTTTAGCTCACATTATTAAAAACCATCTACACTAGGGTGGGCGCCCTTCTCTTTCCTTTTCTCCCATAGTATTGCAGCTTCCCAGGCTGAAGTGGGGCAGCACCCCTAGTTATCCTCGCTTGCACTTCATTTTCATCTGTTGGTCATTATTGGCGCTTTGGATTTTTTTCTCACTGATTACTTCCCTCAAGGAGTACAACCTCCCTATTTTTTCAGATGCATATCAAATACGATTCCTACTGGTCCAGCGCTACCACGTATATATAATACAAAATGATTTATGAATGAGCAAGCCAACTACTATGATCAATGTACTATCACAGGAATTGTAAATCCCAGTGCTGGAACAAGAGCGTTGTGGGGAGGAGCCAGCGTCAATGAAGAGATGATTTTTACAGTAAGTAGCACCCACCATCCGAGCATATCATTCTTGTCTTTGGAGTAACTTGTATGACTAGTGCTGCTGCCAACATTTTTTTTTTTTTTCCTGGAGTTCAGCTTTAAGGTTTATATGTCAAACTGGAGTGTACCTTTTAAGAAGAACTCTAGGAATTAAATATAACCAAAACATACCCTTGCAGTGGGGATACCCCCCACCTGATCCTCAGTCACATGGCGGTCAGCGCTAACTCTCTACCCCTCCGCTCCAGTTGTGGAATGTTCCTCGGCATCTTCATGTCTAATGCAAGTCAATGGACCTACATTAGACAAGATGACGTCAGCAGTCCTAAGCCCGCCAGAGAAGAACTGCAGGAACTAGTCTAGCAAGGGTAAGTTGTTGTTTTTTAAATTCCTGGAGCTCTTCTTTAAATGTGTGGTTAGGTTCTTTAAAATATTCCCCTTAGTTCATTTTTTTTTTAAATTACAACTGATTAAATGCACTGGTAATACTGCTAGTATTACTGAATGAAATCTGCATTTTTGTTATCTTCCCACAACCACACAGCAGATATCAGACTGTGAATGTGAGGCATTCAATGTAATCCAGCCAGGCTCTATAGCAGTGTTGTCAGTTTTGCATGTTGTCAGCCTGTGGAATCACCTTACTAGAGGAAGAGATTACAGGGTCGGCAATGTGATGGTTCTTCAATGAGCAGGAAATTTAATTAAAAGAGAACTATGAGGTGAGTGAAAATCACTCAGCCTCATAGTTCGAGCTGACGTGTGACAATGAAACTGTCCCACGTCGGCTCAATAGATCGGGAAGTGAGCGAACGCATACCGTCGCTTGCTTACTTCTCGATCATCTCCCTGCAGGGAGACGTGACTATCACTCACGGCTCCCTGCAGGGATCCCCCCCTCCGTCTGATCCTTCAGTAATGACTGGCAGAACGGACGGGGGAGGGGGCAGAATAAGATGATTTTTACAGTAAGTAGAACCCACCATCTGGCTCAGCCTCTAGATAGGCAGAGCCAGCTTTCACTCACGCAGCTGGGTGGATCTCGACAGTAATGTTGGGATCCGTCCCGGCTGCCCCCCCCTCAGGGGGGCGGGCTTGCGATGATCGCAGGTACGATCTGCCTGTCCGAGATAGGCAGATCGTACCTTTTTTTAATTACTTTACAACCCTCGCAAGACTAAGGTCTTGCGAGGGTTGTATAGTGTATGGGCATCTTTAGGCCTCAGTCACACAAGGCTCTATGCTCCGGCTGTGAATTTGTGCAGCAATAGTCTGTAGATTTTTTTTTTGTCAGGAATTGCAGGTGGTTCCAAGCTGCTGCTCAGCCGACAGTGAACGCAGCTGTCCGTCCGTGTTGGGATGTATATCGCACATGCAGCAATTACCTCTAGTTACAGACAGATGATCGTCCCTGGATCGAAGCAGCTGAGTGGCTGCAACTGTCCAGAGTCACATGTGATTCCTGCTGCAGGTCAGTGGCAGTTGTCCACTTGCTGTATTTCTATAGTATGAAACAAAGACTTTAAAGGTGCCCATACACTGCTCGATTCTCGTACGAGAATCGGGCGAAATCCCGCGATCGTACGAGAATCGAGCAGTGTGAACTAAGACGTGCGACCGTTTCTACTGTACGGTTGCACATCTTTTGTCGAGCCAACATGTTCGAAAACCCGCCGAGAATCGTACGATTCTCGGCGGGTTTCCAGCCTGCTCGCCCGATAGCTGCGGAACGGGCCGGTGTGCGCACGTGCACACTGCCAGTTCTGCATTGCCGTCATCGGAAGCCCGCCCCTCAGCAGGGCGGGCTTTCGATGATCGCAAGTACGATCTGCCCGTCCAAGGTGGGCAGATCGTACGGGCTTTCAAGAAGCATACGACCATCGCAAGACAAAAGTCTTGCGATGGTCGTAAGGTGTATGGGCACCTTAAGACTAAACATTTTTTTTTATGTTTTAAAAGGTTACCATATCCAAAATCCATAAACTGGTTAATGTAAAAGAGGTTTTAAAAACTAGGTGTAATAGTGGGATGACATCATTCCACAGAACAAATCAATGACATCATTCCACAGAAATCCCACCAACTGTCATTGTGTTGCCTTGTTTTGCCTCCAATGGCAACTTACACCAAGCAATAGGTCCCATCACAAAGTGACATAAATGTCAGATACTTCTGTACAGCTGGAGATGTCTGCTGCACATCATACAGCATTGAGACCAATTTAAATAGGATAGGTGCTCGAAGTGAACGCCACAGATGGGAGCGTACAAAACCTCAGAGATGAGCAGATAGTTCACCGGAACTCCAAATGTAAAGAAAGTATTGTTTATTGCAAAAATGTCACATGGGTCAAAATTGCCAACGTTTTGGGGCCACACAGGGTTCATTCCTTGAGGTGACACTGTATCCAAGGTGTCAGTGTGTTGCCTTGAGGAAGGGACCCTGTGTGGCCCTGAACATTGACAATGTTGACCTATGTGACATTTTTGTAATAGAAAATACTTTCTTTGCATTTGGAGTGCCGGTAACCTATCTTCACATCTCAGATACTTCTGTACAGGCATTGGAATACATAGCTGTGAAGCTCTTATGACACAATATATAGTATCAGTCTTATTTTAAAAAAATAGTTCAAGAAGTAAAGTGCTACAAATAGCAAGAAATCAGAATCCACCTTGTGCTGGTCTGGCACCAGTATATGGAATTTGAACTGGCTTGTAAGGAATACTGAACTTTGCATTACTTTTCCAATTAGGCTGATAATGTAATCTGCTTTAGATTAAAAGTGGCTGAGGAACCATACCTGATTTTAGTTACCGGGGACAATGCCACCAGTCTTAAAGATCAACTTTCTTTAAGGCGATGGTTAGGTGTATGTGATGTACCAATGTTGTAAATAAGCTATTTACAACATTGGTGTGAAGTCAAATACTGTGGGACAGGCTGTTGATTAATCTTCAATGTGTGGAATGAATGAAACCTGGACCAGAGTTGAGCTTTTGCCAAGAACAACAAAATTTAATTCCTTGAATAATTGTAAAGATGGCATCCGACTGGGTACAGACTAGGGATGCACCAATAATAGTATCTGTATGAGTGCTGAGTATTTGGGCGAGCTCTCATACTCGCCCAAATGCTCCCATGCCTAGCCTGATACTTCCGGTATCAGGAAGCCGGGCAGCGACACTTGTGATGAAGGAGCATGGAGTCGGCTTCCCAGCCAATCAGGAAGCTGGGCAGTGTCATTACACCCCCACGTCTTTCTGATTAGCCAGAAAGCCAGTTTTATGATCCCTCGTCACCTGATTACGAGGGAGCATGGAGCCAGCTTCCCGGCCAATCAGGAAGCCGGGCACCATGTAATGACGCATTGCCCGGGTTCCTGATAGGCCAGCTTCTTGACCAATCAGGAAGCCAGGCAACACGTCATTACAAGGTACCCGGCTTCCTGATTGGCCAGAAAGCTGGCTCCATGCTCCCTCGTCACCAGGTGATATATATCGGTACTCGTACTGCATACTGAAAAAAACAGTATTGGTGCATCCCTAGTACAGACCACAGCTTCATTTTTATAGGTCAACCCTTATAGACAGTCATGTATACCTTTAGTACTTTACAACTGTATATTACATTTTTAGATTTATTTCTGCTTGGTCCATATGCACAACCAAGTTGCTGACATTACAAGTAAAGTCAGTAGGAAACAACAAACTATTCAGTAATTTGATAGAAAAAAACAAGTGATTTGTAAAGTCCTTTAGATCGCATCTGCAGACCTCATCTATGAACATGCCTGATGAAAAAACTGTGTTGCCTCATAGTAGCTAATCAGGTTCAAACCTGCACTGCAAAAGGAGTTGAATGAAACAAGAACTAATGAAAGTCTGATGGTTGCTCTGGATGAACAAAGGAAGTTCTTAGTGCAATAAATAGGGTTCAGTAGATCTTAAGCAGGGGTGACATAACTCCAAGCCTTCCAGACTGAAAAACATATGAAAAGGGAACCTGTCTGAAGCATGTTTCACACGCAAAAAGAATCTGTCCCGTACAGAAAAAGGTTCCAATGTCTCTGAGAATGAGAATTCGATCTGTTCAAGTTCATACTGTATATACAGTGCGCTGTTATAACTTGTTTTGATCTTTTGTTGTTTCATCATCATCTATTAGGTCCTTGAATCCAAGTTTCTCCATGGGTTCCTTGGCCATTAGCTGCCTGTAAAAAGAAAGCATACTGTATTGTGAAAATTGCAGAATATATACAGTGTATTGATGTCATATGCAAGAAATAAAGAGACCCTGTCACTTTGCCCGTTCAGCCAACTTCCAGAACCATTTATACTCACCTTTGATGCGCTCCCCCACAGTTCCATCAGAGCCTTTGCAAAATGCTCAGTACTGCCCAGCATGTGCACATCTCCTACTATGTCCTGCCAGACCATCCACCATATGACACAGAGCTCCACAGGGTTAGGATTCGAGGAATGGAGTAATTGGGGAATGCAGGAAAGGGGACTATAAGAGGAGAGGGTTGGACTCTGAATGTCCAATGTGACAGGGTCTCATAAGCACATTTTGGCAGTATCAGGATAGCATGCGTAATACTATCAGTTATATTTATTACACAAGCTGCAAAGAAAAAGAAGTCCTCAAATGCATAACAGGGAAAAGTCAAATTAAAGTCCAGTCCTCCTGAAGACAGCAAGCTAGATTCTAGTAACTCATAGGAGAACTGCAGTCAAGACTTTTTCCTCCATTTTGGATAAAAGAGAAGGCAGAACCTTGGTCAAGTTTTTATTTCTGTGTCCTCATTAGGGGGACTAGTTTACATTGCCTGTCCTGATGACAACACAGGAAATGAAGGGAATCTCCCCGATGGGAACAAAACAATGCAGTCCAACAGAAGCTTTGAGTATTTCTTACTGTAGTAAAAAGTGTTTTTCGCTGTGTCACCGATAGAGGGATTCCTCTCATTTAATCAACCCACTGATGGAAGGCAGGTACCTGATGAAGGGCCACATTCTTCCATAACACATGATTCTACATCAGAAGCACAATGGCAAACAAACTGTCATCCCCACATGTTTAAGAATAGAACGCGGGGTGGTTCCCATTAGAATCAATGATAGCTCACAAGGACACATGTTTGATGCATGCATTAAATCACATACTGACATGCAATACAATGTGCATTGCTGGGAATAAAAATACATAGGTGTACCCCTCATTAAATGTCAAACATGAAAAGTCAGCTGATAAGACCCTGCATGTTTAGGGCCCCCATAAATACCAAAGAATGGCTAGGTAGTGTCTGTATGTTCAGCCACCATCTAGCATCCATGTTGCCTTTATATCACAAATCTTAATGCCCATATAGCTGAGGACTTTGACAGGCTTCAGTGGCTGACAGCACACCGCTTTTCATCACAGAACTAAGCAAATGCCTTCATATCAGCACAACAAAAATGCATACAATTGCATTGGTGGTACGATGATTTGAGGACCTTTGCTGACATGTCATCTGCCCCATGGTCACCTCCATTCAAAATACATATGAATGAAGGTTCAATGTTGTCAAAATCAACACAATGCTCAAAGTGAGTAGATGGAGTAAAAAAATACTCCATCGTCTTCCCACCATTATTTAAGCTCCTGTAGAGGAGAAACTGCATCATATATTTGGCCGAGCAAACCATTGCTTCAAACTCCCATGACATCTAACCTGGTCACCAAATTCCTTGGTATTTCCTCTTGATCTTGTAACCAGATAAAAACATCTCCAGACAAGGTAAGGACTGTATTCTTTATAGGGTTAAGGATGGGAAGGTTCTTGTATGAACTTGGTGTGTACAAACCTTTCCATTCTACACTCCAAATACTCCTTTGATTCTTCTCTGCACAGACTGCTCTGAAATGTGTTTTCCCGTAAGCACTTCATGAACTTCACTTTAAAAGGTTTACATTCACCTGTAGGAAAAAAAAAGTAGCAGTGATTAAAATAAATGACATATACTGTAAAAGTACATAAGAAAAAGTGGGTAAAACCACATCATTCAGTCTGCTGACTACCATAGAAATGTGCACCCAGTTTGTAAAGGAAGGAAGGGTTCGGTTAGGGTCACACCAGAGCTCTTTAGGTCTGTGATTTTTTTTTTTTGGTACATAGAAGTCACAGCTGGTAAATTCTCCTCCAAGCTAATAATTGCTGAATGCAGTATTTCTGCGAGAAGATGATCTTATCTGACAAGGCTGTAGAGACGGACTGCTGAGGGGAATCATTATAAAGCTGGCTATAGAGAATACATAATAGTATATGACAATATCACTGATTATTGATATTTTTATCCTTTCCGATCAGGAAGCCGGGAGGTGAGTTATGACCCGCCTCCTGGCTTTCAGATTGGCTAGGAAGCCGGCTTCCCTTGTGGCTAGGCAGACTGGCTTCCTGACTAATAAGGAAGCTAGACAGAACCTCATGGCTCGCTCCCCGGCTTCCTGATTGGTCACTAAGCCAAGCAGCCTCGGCAAGTGAAGCCGGTGTTCTTTCGCTAGAACACCAGCTTCACAGGCAATCAGGAAGGGTCATTATCCGCCTGACTTCCTGTGCTTGGTATCGACGGGTGCCGAAAAAATAAATAAATCGGTACTCGTACTTGATACCGAAAAAACTGTATCAGTGCATCCCTATTAAATACCACCGGAGTCAGTTTTCTTGGGCTTTACTAGAAGAATCACACAAATATAACTAAAAAAACTTTTCCCAAGCACTACATGCATGCAGTTTCGCACCGCCATCTTCCCTTCTGATGTCATCATGCGCCAGCTGTCCCTTCCTGGTTCAGGCAGCCACTTTCTTGATGATGCAAGCCATGTCTGGCCTCCTCTGGTCGCGGTGTGTGGTAGCCCATGCCTCCTGGGATATATGAGTGCATCTCCCAGAATGCACCACAAGCGGGGTAAACGGCATTCTCACCTAGGCAAGAATGGAGGTAGGGGGTGGGCTTTAGTGGAAATATTAAAAAGAGAAAATAAAAAAAGCTTTTTGGATTGCGGATGTGTGGGTGTTGTAGGGTTACAACTGTGAAAAATTAAACTTTGCCTCATGAAGAAAGTACTTTGGCCTACACCCTCCCAAGCCTCAGTACTGGTTATTTATTAAAAAGGGTGGCACACAGCTGAAGTCAGTACTTATAGTATGGACTACCTTGGCTTTTGGAGGGGGTCCCTGAAGACAACTGAACACATGTGCAGGTCACCTCATTCAATAACCCATAGCAACCATGCCATTGTGGGTTCCACCTAAGATAAGGCTGTGTTGTTGTACACAACAGAGTTAGTTCTATGTATTGGTTACTATTTGATGTATATGCCTTCTGGAAAATAAAGAATTAAAAAAAATTAGGGCTGCAACAACTAATCGATTATTGAAAAAGTTGTCAACGGTTTCAATAATCGATTAATCGTCTTCCGATTAGTTGGCCCTGTTCACGTCTCCACACACGCTGCACCTCCTCCCCACCTCACCGATGCCAGACCTGCATCCACACCTCCTCCCCGCCTCACGCTCATTGCCCGCCCACATCCACGATCGGGGAGAAGTAGTAAGATGGAGCAGGTGGGGGGGATGACAGCTACCAATAGACAGGCCCGATCTCAGAAGCAAGTTGCTGGAAGACTGCTCAGGTAAGCCTGCACTTTCCAACACATGGTGCTCTATAATGTATTGCTGGGATTTGTTGTATTCCTATATAGCTGGTGGTATTCTGCATTGCGCTGTATAATGTACTATTGCTGTGTTTTGTAGTCCTCTAAAGCCGGTGCCATTCTGCATTGATTGCTGTATAATTTTGCACTTTCCAGTCCTGTGATGGACTACAATCTCAATACAAAACTAGCAGTCCCATCACTGGAGCCATTTTTTCAAACTACATTTTTATTTAAATCCGATTAATCGAACTTAATAAAATCGGCTAACTAATCGATTTTGAAAATAATCATTAGCTGCAGCTCTAGAAAGAACATAGCAACCAATCAGAATCCACTTGTACCGGTCTGACTTTCCCACTGAAGGTATTCTGGCTTTTTACGTAGTGCTGGGACTTTAATGGCCAAATGATCACAAGATCTTTACCAGCAGTAGTATGTATACCCATGCCAGTCTTATCTTTGGCATTGTCTGAGAATAGGTACCCTTAGACGTCAGCTTGAGGGTTCGTTAGTAGACTAAAAACCTCACCATGTGAAAAGAGTAATTGTTGTGAACCTCGAAGCAGGAGCACAAAGCCCATCCTGAGCTGTAGTGCCATGGAGCAGTAGTAGCAATTGCTGTGACGTCAGCAGAGTGGATTCTAATTTATTCGTCGGGGGTGGGGGTCATTGCACAGAAACCCTATAATGACATGTATCTGATCTGCTGATGCCACAACACGGCAGGCACCGTCAATGGACCATAATGCACCACAACTGACAATATATGTGTAATTTGCCATAACCTTAAGTGGCTATGCAAATACAGATTTTCTCCTGGTCACAATTTGCATACCCAGATACCTGCCCCCACCGCCTTTGGCAATGCCATTCTTTGTGATTGGTTGCCAATACATTGGCATTACAAGGTGGGATGTGGAGATACAACTGTTCTCTACAACCAGGATAGAGATATAGTGTGGGGAATGGTGCAAATGAAGGCCTACTTTGTCATGTTTGTTTGTTTAAGACATATTGCATTTCCATAGAAACGCTTAAAAAGGTATCATATGACGATGAAAAATAAAAAAATTAAGAGTTACAGTACTGCCATCTCAAACTAAAATGAATACAAATATAACCAAACCACCAAATATTACTGCATCCACACTTATGAATTACATTGATAAGGAGCTATATATATGTTCCATATATTACCATACTGGGCCATAAACACCCAGCAGAGGACGTTGTTTTACAGATCTGCAATTACTTTTCGTCTCATTACCCTTCACAGAGCTCTATAGAACTGCCAGATGTTACTATTGAAATGAAAATATGACAGCTTGGCTCCAGCTAATCTCTGCCCCTGCTGCGCCCCGCTCACCAAAGTGATCCAGAGGAAAAGCTCCCTTTTCTGGAGGTCGAGGTTTGAAGTTCTTGGTCCCAAAGTTCATAGCAGTCGACATGTTTATGGACAGGTTCCCGATCCCGATCCGCTTCCTGTGTGCTGTTTCAGTAAAAACCTGAAGGACATGGGTGCCCACTTCCGGCAGGGCCGAGTCGGCTTCGTAGCACTTACTACGCATGCGTTCCCACTTCTGGCAAGGCCGAAGCAGTGTTTTAAAGCGTTCATTGCGCATGCGTGCCCATTTTGGGCAGTGCACGGCTTCGAAGAGCTCACTGCGCGTGCGTATGTCTTGGCTGCCAGGCTGAATGTGCTGAGCCGTTCTTGTTCATTGTGCAGTAGGAAGCAAACAGTTTTTTTTAAACAGTTAAAGTTAATTGGAATATCTCTATAGAGGTTACCAATGTGTACTTGTTTTTATTATAGTAATTACTCACAGTATGAAACAGCTATTACATGTTGAAGTAGGTTGAATACACCCTGCAAAAGAAGAAATAGAATATTCACCTTTCTAGCAGGTGGGGTGTCACGACTTCGTGGGGTGCTGTTGCTCTCTCATGCCTTAGGCCTCATTCACACTGACATGCATATAAAGGTTTTTCATCCTATCATTCAATCTGTGCATTTACCTGCGTTCAAGTGTGCTCGCTTGAGTTGCATTTAGTGAAAATAGAATTCTGTGCATTCAAGGTCCACATAGAAACTCTACTCCGTCCACACCATGGTGTTTTGCCACTCACAGCTAAGCCGCTCAAGACAAGGAATCCCATTCATTTCTATGGCCCCTATTCACACCAGAGTGTTTTATTGCACAAAGTTTCCCATTAAAGTCTATTGGTTCAAAAAGCGATGTAATCTGCCAAAACATGGCTCATGTACTTTTTCTGCCTGCGACAACTGTTTCAGGTGTGAACAGGGGCCATAGAAATTAATGGGATTCCTTGTCTTGAACGTTTTGTCACGCTTAGCTTTTAGCGTCAAAATGCCTAGCTTTGAAAAGGGTACAGGCACGTAAACCCCCATTAAAGCAAGTTCATCTACACACAGGAGAACCTGATCTGGGATCATAAAGTTTATACTTCACAGATAATTTATCCTACAGTTAATAACTTAAACACAGGAGAGCTAGTGTGAATGTTGTCTAACAGCCCCTATACAGTCCAGGCATTGGATTCAGCCAGGGACAGATGACTGGCACTGGACGCAATCTGTCTGCATTCAGGACTGACTGGACCTTAGGGGATTTGTGAATGTGGCCTTAGAGCAGGGGTAGCCCAACCTTGGACCTCCAGCTGTGGCGAAAGTACAACTCTCATCATGCATCTGCTGTTGGGAGCAGTGGCATCCTTAGCATTTTGCACCCGAGACAGTTGTGGTGGTTTTGGGGAGGAAGGTTGCACGCTGCCCTCTGCAGGTTCTGCAGATACACATCCACAGAGCCCAGCTCTTAGTAAACTGGGATGCTGATCGCCAGGAGTTGGGCAGAACAACAGCTAGAGCATCCCAAGTTGCTAAGAGCTGGGTGGGGAGATTTTGTATGGCCCTTACACATCTCCCTGCCTGTCTCTTAGCAACCTGTGGCTCTCAGGCCGGAAAGTGGGCTACAGGCACACTGCAAGAGATGCCATCTGTAGCAACAGCCTCTGGCTGCCTCATTAAAGCCACAGGGTCATACCTGTGGCGAGAGGGACAAAGTTTGGCTATCCCTGCCTTAAGGTGGCCATACACCTTACAACCATCACACGACTTTCGTTGTGCGATGGTTGTAAGGTGATTAAAACTTTGTACGACCTGCCCATCTTGGACAGGCAGATCGTACTTGCGATCATCACAAGCCCTCTCCGCTGAGGAGAGGGCTTACAGATGATTGCAATGTGGAGCGGGCCTCGCGGCTTTTTCACCTTGCGATCGCACTACCAACCCGCCGAAAATCGTCCGATTTTCGGCGGGTTTTCTAGCGTGCTCGTAATACGAAAATTGTGCAACCGTACAGTAAATGCGATCACGCGCTGCCCATACACCTTACGATTACCATACGATCGCGGGATTACCCGTGATTATCGTACGATAATCGTCAGGTGTGTCCCTACTAGCTGTAGTGGTTCCTCCCACCATCCTCTACGACCCTGGTTCTCAACTGGTGGGTCGTGACCCAAAAGTGGGTCACGACCCCATGTTCAGTGGGTCGCCACGTGACTTCCACTTTTCAAGGTGAAAAGCTCATCAGCCTCCCCCTAGCACAGCACTGTCAGTTCTTGCGCCAAACAGCCATTCAAAATATGCTGGCCGATGCAGAGTGTCAGCTTGAGGTGGGATGGACTGGGGCTATGGCCGTGAGGGAGCTACATCTATACTTACAGCTCCCTCACGTGTCCTGGACCAGAGTTATTTCACATTCTGGCTACCTACAGGGCACGCAAAGGGAGTTGTACAAGCAATGCACATATTGATGGAGCTCTGTCACAGTACAGCACCCCACACTGGACCCCAGGCTGAGGATCAACTCCTGTTCTCGTAATGTATGGAGACTGGGTGGATCTTTTGAATGGCACCCCAAACACACCTCCCACCCACAGTTCGATCGCCCGCACCGAAAAGTGCAATACCGCAATGCTGTGCGTTCCATTGCTGTGCAACTTGGGTCGCGACTAAATGACCAAGAACAAATGTGGGTCCCCAGGTTACACAGGTTGAGAACCACTGCTCTACGAGATCACTTGTATGCAGCCTGCATACAGGGAGGTGCATTGAGAAACCTGGCATTGGAGCAGCAGAGAGAGTAAATCCGGCCCTGCATACTGTATATGATGCAGCTTGTCACAAGCAATAACACATCAGCTCATAATGAAGTGTCACTTGAAGCTGCATGGTTTAAATTGTCATTGCTTTCAGTGCCCAATCTATGAGTCCATAAACTTTCTGAATTACACAGTATTTTACTCAAACCCCTGACTTTCAGCTGACATCTATATTGAAGTTAAAAGGTTACATTGCTTATATTACAATATGATTATATAAGTTGTGACTTTCACTTTTCACCACTAGATGGAGATCTAACCATAAGTAACTAAACAATGTCTTTAAATGTAGAATAGAATTTCAAAGAGTGTGTATTGAAGCTGAACACTGGGATAAGCAAATGTAGTACATTTTCAGTTATCCGGTATTCAACTAACCAGAACTCCCATCTAACCAGAAAACAAAAATCCCATGTACACTTACTGTTCTGCTGATCTACTGCATGTAATATTATGGAAATGATCAAGTGCCTATTTGTCTTAATTTGCTTTTGATTACTGCATTTCAATATTAATATGAAGTCAATACAGAGATTATGTTATGATATGGTATAGTATGAGGTATGGCATTAGTTAGACCTATTTTTATTTAAAAATTTACAAAATTTACAAAACATTACTGTCGGGTCTGTATCTGTACTCCCATTACCTTTTCCGTTTTACTGACATATAACTTATGTATATACAGTAAAAACAACTCTACAAAGGATACTATCCCACGGACGGCGCGGATAGTTCTACGTTTATCCAAAGAGAGTGAAGGAACGAGAACTACACGACAAATAGAAGAAGAATACACAAACACGAAAACAAGACATCCAGGGAAGGGAAAGACAACACCCAAGTCCCGGTCCACGAGAGCCACCCTCTTGCAGGCACCATCACCAGTATTTCACCCCTGGCTGCCCTGAGGATTCTCTGAGGAATCTCTGAACAAGTACCATGCTGCCAGGTAGCCACAAATTTGTTTTGGGTCTTACGGATTGATTAGGTCAGGTCCTCCATCAGCCGAATCTCCTCCACTCTCTTCACCCACATCTCCACCGAGGGCGGACGGGTCTGCCTCCACAGTGCTGGTATGCATGCCCGAGCCGCATTCACCAGATGGACCAGTAGCGACCGTCTGTAAGTTTTCCGCGATAGCGGTGTCAGGTGGAGGAGATACGCTGCAGGAGTAAACGGGAGGGTCACGCCCGTGATCTACTGAACACGGGTGGCAATCTGGGACCAGAATGTAGCAACCCCTGGGCATTCCCAAAAGACGTGCAGTAGGGAGCCCACCTCCTCCTCACATCGCCAACATGTCTCAGGTACCGCCGGGTACATAGCGTGTAGAGCCTTTGGGACTCTATACCATCGGGCCAACAGCTTGTATCCCGCCTCCTGGTATTTAGTTGACACGTAGGATTTGAGAGCAAAGTGCAACATACGATCCACGTGCTCGGGGCTAAACTCCACTCCAGTTAGACCTATTTTTAATAGTAACTCTCAAGCAACCAGAAACTACATTTATCTTTAATCTACCAATCCCCATAGATGCCGCAAAATGGGGTGCCATGTGTATTCTTACTTTGGGTCCCTTTTAGATGGGAGGTCCGGCCAGGTCTGCCTGTCAGTTTTTCAGGTGGATCTGATTGGGAACCCAATTTTAGTCTATGAGTAGCTGGATCTAAACGGATGTGTTTCCATTTACATCCTATTACCCCCGACTCCGGCAAGGTCCAGGAAACTAAACACAACAGAGTTCCATTTTAGCGGACCTGATCAGGACGGATTGGGGGTAATCTGATGTAAACAGATGCAAGACAGAGGAAAAGATTGGATGGACATGAATGTCACAGCGATAACATTCATTGCGCACTTTTCTGATCAGCAGGGGACCCATGCACGGATGCCCTGCTGATAAGAACTCACAGGCGCCCATGTGAAAGGGGCCTAAATGTTATTGTGCTTTCTGTAATGATGTGCATTGATCCAGTATGATCAATGCACTTCCTGTAATAAAGACTGGTTACTGCTGCTCTCTCCTTGTGCAGGGTGACTGGTCTTTTATCTGCCCCCTCCTGTAGTTTCCTGCAGGCAGCCTGTAGTGGGTGGGCCATGCTGGGTTCCTCCCACAGTTCTGCTTTCTGCACAGGATATGTGCAACATAATGATGATGTCACTGCTATAGTTACAAGGTAGTAACTGGATTTGCAAAGGTATTTGGTACATACAAAGTGGATTTATATCCTTTGTGGCTACTGGGGAAAATATTTACCTAAAGGTTTTTGTGCTTGGAGTTCAGCTTTAGGTTAAAATTAAAAAGTCAAATTTTTGACTGTAATATTTTCCTTTATCGCTATTAGTAGCATTTTGGCTTTGTGTGTATAAGTAGGCCTGTCATGAGAGAAACATGAAGCCTGCCATTGCTAATCAGCATACAGGGCCAGTGGCTGAAAGCATTTAAATACAGAGAGTCAGCATGACAGCTAGCATTTTCAGATGGAGGTTGGCAAGGACAACTAGTACTTTGTGAGTGGATCTGTTTTATTCCTTCATCCTGGTTTTGATAAAGCTTTATTAAGCTATGTAAATGTATTTCTTTCTTTCTCTCTGAGCTGATGGGTGTTCACTTAACCACTTGCTGTCCGCGGTGTTAAACCCCCTTCCTGGCCAGGCCATTTTTCAGTATTCAGCGCTGCGGTACTTTGACTGACATTTATTCCGTCATGCAACACTGTACTGAAACAAATTTTATACTGTTTTTTGAGGACAGATAGAGCTTTCTTTTGGTGGTATTTACTCACCACTGGTGTTTTTATTTTTTACTATATAACAAAAAAAGTACCCTAAATTTTGGGGAAAAAAAACCTGTTTTCCTATGAAATGTTATGAAACATTTATTATCACCCCAATTTTTTGGTAAAATATAAAAGACGGGGTCACATCGGATAAATAGACAGCAAACATGTCAAGCCTTAAAATTGCCCAATCCCTAATAACAAATTCATCAGGTATGAGCCAGTTACAAGACAGGCAAAGCTCTCTATTTCATACTTCTGTCATAGTGCTCTGTAACCTGCTAAACAGATTCTGGCAAATAATGTAACACGGAAACTTCCTGAACATTATATTCTAGACAAGGCAGCTGCAAATCTTTTTTAAAGCATTTTTGGGCCATCTTGCATTTGCAGGATGTTTAAGATATACCAACAGATTGTTTAATGATGTTTAAGTCAAGCAACTGTGGAGGCAAATACAAAAATCTTGCATTTCTTCAAGTAGCTCATAGTGTACTTTTTGGGGTATGTTTAGGATCATTGTTGTGTTATAGAAGCCATCCCCTTTTCAGCCTTAGATACTCCATTATCTGTTTCACATTGGCATCCAGAATTTGCTGATATGTAGTATAACCCAATTTTTGCTCTACTTGTACTACCTAATGCCAAACATATTTACAAATTACATTTGGTTTTATGTACACTCGATCATTGCTAAGGTGTTTTCCATTTGTAGTCCCTGGCTGGCAGCACGTTTGAGCCCTATGTAGCATACTTCTTGTGGCCATGCAGCAGCTCTTCCCTCTGTATCCCGCTGTTTGATTGGACAGTGTGACAGGGAGAAGCACATGAAAGGAAGGGTACTTTTATTGGCTGCCGCCATGGGCTCAGGACCCACCAGGTGTGCTTTCCATGGGACAGTCAGGCACTAAGAGAACAGAAGCTGGAAAAAAAATGACATAGTGAGCACAACAAGGCACTGAAAACGGAGGATGGAGCTGCATTGCTGAACCAGAGGACCCATGGACCCATTTGGGCAGAAGATACAGGTGCAGGACTGAGAGAGGAGGCCCAGCGAATTGTTGGCTACCTCTCAACTGGCTCCTACAGATGTGTTCAAGGAGAAATGGCTTGTGTTGCAACTGTCTACACCAAGGCTGTTGGGACAGAGTTTGTGAGACTGTTTTCTATCAGGACATACATGCAACGTTGGAGTGGTGAGAAGCCTTTTTGGCACACCCTTATTTGTAGTAGACTTGCCTTTTGTCTTTGGAACATTGCTTTTGTTAGTATAGAGCTACCCAGGACACCTTGGGAGTATTCCCGTCATAGCCCATGGATTACAAATACCTTTGCTTTGAGAGTGAGCACTCCAATGCGAGTTCAAAGGCTTCACCACTGGCAGACTTGTTTATTATTCAACTGGCCAGTGGCTAGACAGGGCCCACACACTGTAGTTAGACCGCACTGTTATTTGCACTTGTAATTGCATTACCTTACAAGGGTATTCACTTCAGTTACAACTATTACTAGTATGGTAAAATTGTTCACCTTTGTTTAGCTAGTGCGTTATGGCAGAACTGTTTCGCAGGCCGCTAGGTGAACGAACAACATTAAGTTTGCTGCACTTAAGATTAATAGAATAAGGGAGGACTGTAACTGCTGTCAGTTTTTTGCCATCTGTGTCGCATTGGTGAGATTTCCCTTCACTCCCTGCTTCATAGCCACAACAGAAAAAGAGAGGAAATCCCTCAAAAATGAGGGAAATCCCTGGCTGTCACCAGGATCACCAGAACTAGTGTTCCCACTGGAAGATTTCCTCTATATTCCTGTTCTGGTGACAATTCAATATTTAGGCTTTTTTTTCACTTTCACTCTCCCTGATATCGGTCATCAGGACAATTAGAGAGGGTGAATCTCCCTAACGGGGACACAGACAGTAATTACAAATGATTTTAATCTCTCCCAACTCTATCCAAAACTAAAGAAAAAAGGCTTTGTTTTTAGTTCCACCTTAAGCTCTACAATTGTCATCAGGTGAAAACTTATTATGATTATTAGGGCCTTATGAGGTCATTTGAACCTTGTAAAAAAAGTGTTTTATGTTAATAAATTCTCATAGTAGAAGGGGTAATAAGCATTGTTTAGAGGAATGGTAAAAAGAAAACTGCTAAACGCTCATGACCTGATAATTGGCCTAAAGCCACTGAAAAGCAAACATTTATTCTTCATGAACAAATTACTAGTTGCTTGGCATGACCTGACACAATGGAGCTAAAGGAATAACATGTTTATTTATCTAAGTGAAGCTCTGTTTAGTTCAATAATATACATTTTTTAATGTGATTGGGTATTTGAAGTGAACAGAGCTGCAATAGGCTAGGTGATTATTTTACACCTTAAGTAAATAAAATCCAGTGGGCACGGCCAGATTGTTTCTTTTAGCTAATCCGATGAAACTTACATTTAAGCACGGTGGATATATTGCTGAACTCTCAGGCATCTTGGAATACAACTACTTGGATTACACATGGTTATAACAATAAAAGCTTGTTCCAGGAGGCATTAAAAAGAAATATAAGTGCTAATCTGATTCACAGTGTCAATGAATAAAACAGGTCTGGTGCCATCATGTTATGTAATAGCGTTGCACCACATGTATTGTTCACTTTGTAGAGTAATTTGGCACCTACATTTCAGATAGCAAATACTGTTTGAGCTTTCTGGGCATCGCGCTGGCTAAGTGGTTCGTTCTGTTGCCTTGCAACTCTGGGGTCCTCGGTTTGCTTTCTTTTAATGAAACTGCCTGTTAGGGGGTTCCTGCCAAACATAGGCTCCTTGTTATTTGGTATGTAGATCTACTGAGTTTATTAACGCTGCCACTTGTGGTTGGCCTGATCAGCCGTTTTTTTGCCTGATATTGTTGAAAAACCCCTCCCCGTGTGGAAAAAAGTGTAGAAGAATCTAGTGGGAGAGGGTACATTAGTGTTCCTAGTGTGCAGTGAATCTTCCTGCAAGTTAATTTTTAAAGAATACTGAAAGTTTGCTTGTTCACTTGAATGTTATATTTCTGGTGCAGCCTCACACTACAACTGTGGGTGGTGGCCTAACTTTGGGCCTTGTCACCTCACACTCTAAGCATGCTCAATGAGATACGATTGCACACCATAAGTCACCAAATTTTCTTCTAAGCAACTTTATTTAAATAAGTGGCACAGATCAATCTACTTTTCTGCTTTGGTGCATTTTGCTCCCTGCAAGGACTTAATCATAGAGCTCACAAATATCCAAGTAGGGTTCAAAATCTACCAACAGTGACTGGCAGTCACATTTCCACTCTGTCAATCTTCTTTTTTGCATAATTTATTGGCTTAGTTGTCCAGGGGATAGAGGGTTTGGGGGCACAGGATACCCAAAAACAGCAGCAAAAATTCCCTCCACTTAGCAGTATCATGTAGTACATTCAACCTCTGCCACAGGCTAATTCAGATTTTGTAGGCCAGAAGGACAGCTAACTCTCAGTACAGCCCCTCTCACAGGCTTGATGTAGACCTGGAATAAGGTGAACCCAACAAACACAGATAACAATAACAATGCTCAGACTGGCTGCAAACACTACCTTTGGTCCAGGGACACTCCAGCATAAGGTAGGATCCCCATACAACAATTTAAATATAAATAACAAATTAGAGCTTTGAGGAGCTTACACTCTAATCTCCCCTCCCCCCCCCCCCCCCCCCACACACATTCCTTTGTTGAATATATATATTTTTAACCAAACAATAAAGACTGAATGAAACCATGCCTATTGGTATTGGGCTTTAATCTTATTGCTTGCAGATATTGTAAATGTTTAATCCTCCCATCATACCATGATCAAACACTTTCTGCCCTGTGCCCCAGAGTCCATGACAGTGTTTAACTTTCTAAGCATTTTTATACAAATATTGGTGAAAGGTACTGGAATCAAATGTCCTCAGGAACCTCGCAATGATTGCTTCATTGTACAGGAGCACTTTGCAGGCGCCATTTGCAGGCTTTAAAAGGAAAATTACAGAAATCTTGCTTATCTTCAATCTTAGTCAGGCCTGGGATTTTCCCCTAATCACGCAGAACAAATCTGCAATAAAATAACCAATGTGATTATAACCCACATAATTTAGTTGTCCATTGCTGATTCATCCAAAAACTCTAGCAGCTAAATTGGGTTGCATGTGACATTCTCTATCATGGCTACATAATGTCACTTTGCAAATAATCCCATGAGGGAGAGATCTTTCTAATAAAAGATGCAGCAATCAACTCATCAGCTTCCCATGGCAGCCAATATCCAGTGGAGTAAAGAGGGACAGGAGTTCAAGGAACAAAATAGTTTCTTTACCAACGGAACTCTGACTTTTAACATTGACCTCACTATGAACTACTTAAGCACCTCACTAGACAGTAAGTTGATAGGGTTGGGCCAAATGTTGGAAGTTCATAAGTAGGCTAAGTATGGCCTCTTCTAGCAGGCTCTGCAGAAAACAACCTCACCATGCCCTCACTGATGATTACTTGGAAAGTTCAGCTCGCCTTAAATAATCAGCTTGTCGTTCTGTGTTGTTTCTGTAACAGAAAATAAACATAGATAGCAACAGGAAACATGGCGACCACCCAGCTAACACAAATGAAGCAATCTGTGTCAACACATGACATAATACAAACAGTGTGGAATCCTAGGAGGCACCTAAAACTAGAACAAAGCATACGGTCATAAAATATCATGGAGATCCAAATTCAGAAATGAAAGTCAGGGATAGGGATCAGGAAACAGTGGATTTGGTCAGACAAGCTAACGTTTATATGCAAAACCTCAAATTAGCCAGCGTAGAAGAAAAAATTAAGTCTATCATGCACCAGACAAGCTGAATTCAGAAAAGACACAAGGACAAGAGGATAGAGCAAGTTTTCAGCCACAGATCACAGCCACTGACCACAGAAATGTTTCTGTGGTCACTGTGAGCTCCACCTATACAAAGAGCTGGAATTACTTTGTCCCTCAATACCTCCAACCAACTAACTCATTCACTGTCTAGGAGATCACCAATCATTTCCAAAAACAAGTTTGACACTATTTGCAGTGAAATCTCCACTGTCTAGATAATTCCCCAATCTAACATACCTTGTTTATGATCACATTCAATACTTTTATCCTTTAACCCTGTAACCTTTTGTCTGATACCCATCATACCACCTGTCCCTGGACCCAATTCCCTTCACAACTACTCCAGTCACCCTCTTACTCTGTTTAACACTGCAATCTCTAACTCACATCTTCAATCTCTCCCACTCGACTGGTATCTTCCCCACCCCTCTAAGCCCTCGTTCACACCTGAACGTTTTGTAGCGCGTTCTACGCTCGACGAACGCTCTACAAAACGCTCAAACATCTAAATCCCATTGTATTCAATGGGTCTGGTTCACACCTTGGCGTATTTCAGCCGGTCCCTAACGCGCTACAAAACGGCCCACGCCTGAAAAGGTACATGTACTTTGGGCCGTTTTTGTTGCGCGTTTCCATTGGGATACAGCCAAGTAGCCCTCGGAAACGCCCGTTTGTCGCGCGATTTTTTTACCGCGAATCGCGGTAAAAAAACGCGCAACAACCGCGCATATGCAATACGCCTAGGTGTGAACCAGGGCTAAAACATGCACTGGTCACTGCCATACTAAAAAAGGCCACACTGGACCCCACCATTCTGAACAACTTAAGACCAAAGTCTTTACTCCAGTTTACTTCTACACTTCTTGGACACCTAATCTTCAACTGTTTGTGCTGCCACCTCACTGTTAACAACCTTATTGACCCCTTTCAATCAAGCTTTCGCTCGCAACATTCCACACAAAATACCCTCCTAAAACGTACAATTTTCTAACTGCTAAAACCAATGGCCACTACTCCATTCACATACTATTAGACCTTTCTGCTTTCTGCTTCCTTTGATGCCATTGACCACTTGCTTCTCCTCGAAAAAACTCTATTTCTGTGGCCTCCAGGACTCAGCTTTCTCATGGTTCCTCTCCTACCAATTTCAGTGGTGCACCTCATTGTTGTAACCTACAACTCTCTCTCCTCCTCTCCACTTCCTCTTTCCCTAGGGATCCCCCAAGACTCCATCCTTAGGCCCCTTCTATTCTCCATCTACCTCTCCTCCCTTGGTCCATGATAATATTCAATGGCTTTAAATATAATTTTTATGCTAACAACACCCAAATATATCTCTCTTTTGCTCAGCTCATTGTTTTTTGTCTCCAGACACATCACTAATTCTCTCACTGACAATCATATTTATACCCATAAAATCACCAAAAAATACCCCCCACCCCCAGGAGGAGGGATGAAATTGGAAGGAGGGGGGTTGGTGATTGCATGTACGATTGTTGCATGGTGTTTTAATATATTAATTTGTTTCAATAAATCATATACTTTGTATAGTACAAGCAGCAGCCTTAATATTGATTTACAGTATAAATGTATTGGTGGTCTAGTGAACAATCCCTAAATGCTATTTATTTTAATTATATCTTTTTTTTACAGATTACATGGTTGTGCTCTCTGACAACGAACATATTACTGAGCAGGATGAAATTACAATGTGATAGACACCAAATACAATATGGCTCCAATTCTACTTAGGAGGTGTAAAGTATTCATAAAGTGGACCTTTACCTCCTTTGACTAAAATTCATATCAGCATACAGCTCTGCATGCTGATATGAAATCATCTTACATTCATTAGCTAAACAAACATATTTTTATTTTACTTACAATTTCTTTTTTTCCCACTTCCTGGTCCACTTTGGAACAAATGATGTAATCGTGCCCAAGCATTGCATCTTGGGAAGGTTACATCAGCTGAGCATTGCTGGGAAATCTCATCTATAACCTCATGAGATCTCAGGGAAAGGCATTTTCCTTCCCTAAGATGATATGCATGGTCACATGTCCTAGTCACATGTGGCAGAGTTCCAGGGAGTAAAGGGAGTTCCAGTGAGTAACCTGCCCTTAGTTAAAATGGCCACGGTCAGAAGAATGGGGAAGAAAAGAAAAATAAGGTATGCAAAAAAAAAAAATACTGCAATTTGTAGATTGCCATTACTAAACATTTCTAAAGGTGCCTTTGTTGTTATTTTGAAGATATGCGTAAAGTTCCTCTTTATCAAATGACACCACCAAACTTCTAATTACCGCCCTTATTATTTCTCTGCTTGACTATAACAACTTCTACCTCATTGGCCTAGCTTTACACAGGCTACCCCCATCCAGTCTAAATGCTGCTGCCAGAATTATTCACCGTACTAACTGCTCACTGGCTGCAGCCCCTCTCTGCCAATCACCTCACTCACGCTTGCCCAGAGAACAAAATAAAAAATACTAAAAATAACATACAAAGCCATCCACATCTTTGCCAATGCTACATCACAACTGTGGCCGCTATATAAATCCTGAAAAATAATACTACTAATAAAATAATATACAGAAGGCCTCCTGAATATTTATACCTGTCTCCCGTCTGTAGCGGTTACTGGGTTCCTTTGAGGGCTAATACAGGAAGGATAGTGGGAGAAGACATGTAAGCCACAGTTGACCAATCTCCTTTGTTTAGATTGAACCTGAAAGCCCTCACATTTGGGTACTTCCAGGTTCAGAGCACTCAGAATGTGGGCAGAAATTGCTGGGTGAGCATGAGATGAGGGACTATGTTTCTCAATCTGCATGGACTGCAGGAAAAGGGGGTATTAGGGGTCTAATAGACCATTGATGTCTCC
Source organism: Nanorana parkeri (assembly GCF_000935625.1). Classification (NCBI taxonomy): domain Eukaryota; kingdom Metazoa; phylum Chordata; class Amphibia; order Anura; family Dicroglossidae; genus Nanorana; species Nanorana parkeri. The sequence continues at coordinate 978,438 of NW_017306271.1, read as the reverse complement.
ATAATGAGCAGCCAGATCCTTTTCAACAGTAATAAAGCTCAATTAAAATAAATAGATAATAAAATCTGCAGTCAACAAAACATCTAAAAGGTAAGAACTATTTTTCTCAGCACCTTCAGAGTAATCTGTCCTAATAGAAAGACTTAGGACTAAAATTTGAGAATTGTGTTTATCTCATTAACTTTATTAATATATGATGAAGAAGCCCCTCACCCCTCACCCCTCACAACCCCTCCTAACATTACAAAAGAAGAAGAAGCAAGTACAAATGTTAACCCTTAGGAAGATAGGAAAACCTAACCCAAGTAAAAGCAATTTAAACGACAAGAAGCATTTTTATTATTTTTTTGTAGCTTATGCTATGTGACTGGGGACATGTAACAAATATAAAATAGGTGTTATCCCAATTTGGCTGCAAAAGTGAAAATACACTTTAAGCTATATGTGGTATTGTAGAACAGTACGATTCTTGGGGACAGCATCAGTGACAGTGTATCCTAGCAGCACATAATTAGATTGTGAAATGTAGTAGCCCTATCTGATTCATTTTAACTTGAAAAATTATTTATTTAGGTAATGTCTGCTGCAACACACACAGGGTTATTCACAAAGCTAGTCTAAGGATCAGCCATAGCTCTGGCTGATCTTTTGGCTAGCTTCGGCCACCGGGGCCCTTCGGTTCAGTCGACCCGAAGGGCTGCTGTACAGGCTATTTACTATAGCCCGTACAGCTCCCGAAGTTGGCCAAGCGGCTCAGTCGAGCGGAAGGCATATGCTTCGGCTCAACTGAGCCGAGGTGAAACCCGAAGCGGGCCGACCACCAACAGCTGGGCGGAGCCAGCCGTGACCTCACGGCTGGCTTCAGCCAGTTGCAATAACAGTTCAGCATCTCCTGGTTACCTGGTAACCAGGGGGATGCTGAACTGTCACTAAACAATGACAACTTGGCAGAGCCGAGCACTAGCATTTTTTCACTGTTTGGCTATTCTGCTTGGTAACACGAAGGTATTGAGCAGAATACCGGAGCCGAATGCCACTCAGCGGCATTCGGCTATTCACTCACTGCCGTTCGGCCCCTATGAGGATAGGCCGATCAGCAGCGAGTAGCCTGCCAGAGGTTCGGCTCAGCCGATCCAGATGTTGGATCGGCTGAGTCGAACTCCTTCTGCCCTTCAGGTCGGCCAAATATGCTGAGCATTGTAGGCCGACCCAAAGCCAGCCGATGTACGGCTGAAATCAGCTGTACAGGCCTAAAGTGAATAGCCGAACAGCGTTCGGCTAACGTCACTTCGGGTCGGTTATCCGCATGGCTGCCTTCGGCAGCTTTGTGAATAACCCTGACAATGTTTTCTATCCAGCAGAACAGGTCTAACAGCTATTGAAGGGTTACATTCCTCAAATTCATAACAACTACCAAACATTGACATGTCGTGACATTTTTCATAGCATAGCTTGTGAATTTCTTTTAGTGCAGTACTACAATGTATTGTCTACAAAGTTTAATCAAATGTCAACACAGAGTAGGGTACACAAAAACATTTCAAACCACAACCCCACATTCCAGAAATGAGGAGTTGTTCTGAAGAAATAAAAATGACAGAGCCATAATTTAGAGATGATAGTCATGTCAGAAATTTGGGCAAAAAGTGAGCTTTTGTTTGAATTGAAAATGCGGAATGCCTTCAGTAACAGATTATACACAACCAGCCAGTCTTCTACGGTGCTCCTGAAGGTGGAGATGGGCTTTGCTGTGTGCTGGTGCCACGTTGCAACCCCCAGGTTTTCCCTGCTGCAGATGCAGAGACATGTTGTGGAAAAGGATTTGGACACAAGGCAGAGTACAAGCAGGCAGAGTAAAAAGAAGATCCATGTAAAAGGTCAGGGCAAGCATCAGACAAACAAATCCCAGGGACAAAACTGGGGGCAGGCCAGCAGAAGTCGCAGCAGATGGTAATGGTGGCAGATGAAGAGAGTGCAGTTGCTAATGACACTGCGCTACTCTGCTACTGGGAGAAGGAGGAAGGGGATGACAAAGTCTTGGTTAACCACTCAACCACCTCCTCCACATGTTCTGGAAGTATGTGCCCATTGCCAGAAAGCAAGACATGCCCTGCCTCTCAAAGGTGCTGCCTGACCCATGATTTTTCATGTGGATGCCCTGCCTGCCCACCACCCTACTAGCTGCACATGAAGAACCTCTGCCCCTACCTTTAGGCCTCCCAGGAGTGATGACACTAACGGATTGCCAGGGCTTGAAAAATTTGACGTTGTCTCACCAGTCAGTCAAAAATTTCACCAGTCAGCATGACCGGACTATATTTTTTGAGGACAGATTAAAAAAAAAAAAAGTTTCCCTATGTTATGTTATAAAACATTTATTCTTACCCATATTTTTAGTAAAACATAAAAGTCGGGGTCACGTCGGGTAAATAGACACCAAATATAGACACCAAAGCCCTAAAATTGCGTGCGCCCGCAAAATCGCAAAACAACGTCCATAGACGACGATTAAAATGCTTTTACTGCTCATCAGTTTAGTGTTATCAGTGATTAATGGCTCTAAAATTATTGCTCTCACTCCGACGTTTGCGGCGATATATGTAACATGTGCGGCACAATAGGCGTAATCGTCGTTTTCGCACGTAGGCGCACCGGACGCATATCTGCGTGTGTATGTGGGGGGCGGGGACTTAAAAAAAACTTTATTTTTTTATGATTCTTTAATTTTTGTATTACTTTTTTTTTTACACACAACTTTATTGCTATTACATGGGGGGCTAGGAAGCCCCCTATGGGATAGCCAATTTACATGACAGGTCCTCTTTATGGAGACATCAGGGGTCTCCAAGACCCCTAATGTCACCTAGGGACCCCCAGAGAAGCTGATGAAGCAGAGATCTGCTTCATCAGCTTCTCTAGCTGGAGAGTGACACTGAATGCAGGAAGTGATGTAATATACATCACTTCCTGCATTCGGGGACTGAGAGGAGATCAAAGGGAGTTCGTATACTGCGGATCGGGAACAGTGGATCTCGGGACCGGCAACGGCAGTGACAGCTGCTAATACAAGCGATTAAGCGTCTCTAGAGACGCTCGATCGCTTGACTGTGTTAAGCTCCCGGCCGGCCGTGTAATTACAACGGCCAGCCGGGATGCTGCTCGTCGGGCTCCACCGTCCTCTCGTCACAGACGAGTGGACGAGTGGATTTTTCAAGCCCTGCGGATTGCCTAATTTTTTTAGCAGCTATGGCAATAGAGCAATTGTAGGTGTGCAGCTTTGGTGCACTTGTGGTGATTATGGGTGGTAAATAAACAAGATATTTACCACCAATAAACAAGATAACATTTACTTTCCCCAAAAAACTAAAACCCTAAACCCCAAATCTCGTGTCTAATCAGGTGGCCGCTCACTGGGTTTTAATTGTGTTCGGCCACTAATTTTGTTTGCTGTCCGGCTGTCTAGCAACCCCCCCCCCCCATTTCTGTGCCCAGGACAGCCGCACCATTGCTCCCCCCTCCCCCTTCCTGGTTGTTATGCCACTGAGAGTGAAGTACAGTTTCATTTTGTTACTTTAATAAATAGCCTCTATGGATTTGAACTGTGTGCTGCCACTATCATTAATCATTGACTATCATTTAAGTGCACCTAATGTAAGCAAGATGTATTATCCTCTTGTAATCATAGAAACCAAGATAACCTTGGACAGGAAAGGGGCAGAACTATGGGCCAATGAGTTGTGTTGCAGCGCTCCCTGCGCGCTGACGGCTTCCTGGCGGGCTCGGCACGAGGCGCTTGCGAACACGCCCGAGCTCATCACTAGTTATAATCAATGGTCTGATACAGAGTACTCCTATCAGCATTGTAAAGGCATCCTAGGTCACATTCAGAACTAAGTGAATTGTCCATAAATGGAGACTTTTTTTTATTTCTGCCAGTTCATTAATGTGTGAACTTTAAACCCTGGCATCAGAATAGCCACATTGCAGATAACTTAATAAATGCCTCTCAGTTTACCAAAAAAACAAACAAAGGGTTATACGGGTTTGTGCACTACAATCCATAGCATTTATGCAAAAACAATATTATGCAACTGCAAACTAAGGAAATTGGTCAATGAGCCAAATAGGGTATTATAGGTTATTTATTCTCTAGTAAAGATTAATATGTTAGGAATTAAACCCACGCATATAAAAGTTGTGCCACAGCCACTTTGAAAGTAAGGGTTGTTCACTATGACACTACTCGCCCACCTTCTGACAAGGATCGATTTGTTATTGTATTTTACAACATGCATTGCCTTATTTATCTACTGGATTACTGGATCTAAGAAGAGCAAAGGAAAGATGCCTCCGGGCCCCAGACCTCTTCCTTTAATTGGAAATCTCAATCTGGTGGACCTGAAAAAGCCATATGAGTCACTAATGGAGGTAGTACCAGTTAATATTAATACATTGAAAGCTTATTTACAATAGGGCTACTTGGCTATATTTTTTTGTATTTAGCTATCTATCTAAATCTTTATTATTTTTATTTATTTGCTTATATTGTACTGTTGTATGTAGTCACCTTATTTGGACTAATAAAAACAATTGTACAGCCAGATTGTAGGAATGAGGTGATCACTATTCATCTACTTTTAAGTTTCAGAGTGACAGTTTGCCAAAAGAACCACCATCAGTGTTTACAACCATTATTTAGTAAATAAATTGCTATTGTTTTATATATATAAAAAGTACATATTTGTAAAGTTGGTATTTATTTATTTAATTTATTTATTACATGTATTTATATAGCGCCGACAATTTACGCAGCACTTTACATAGTTGCACATTCACATCAGTCCCTACCCTCAAGGAGCTTACAATCTAAGGTCCCTATCTCACATACATACATACATACAGGGACAATTTTAGAGAGGCGTCAATTAGCCTACCAGCATGTCTTTATAGATATATTTATAGAAGTAGCCATCTTAGCACATAGGGATACAATTATGCTTATTTACACTAAAATAATGGGAAACTATGGCATCTATATCATTTCATTTTACATATGTATGTGCTTTTGGTTAGCTTAAAGAAGAACTCTGGGTATAAATATACTTATCCCTTGCAGTGGGGCTAGCCCAGCACTGCAAGGGTAAAGTGTTTGTTTTCATCTAGGAAAACAATAACAAAGTTATACTTCCCTGAACCTTGCAGCCAGCTGGCTGTTAGACTGGTCCCTTTAGCCTTGCTCCCCCTCTGCTCCAGCGGTCTAACGTCCTGTGAGACATCCTGTCCTATTCAGTGTATTGGGCATGAGGGTGCCAAGGCAAGACTGGATCCAAAGAGGAAAGCGGCTGAAGGGATTTAAAACATGACTTTGACTTAGTCAGTCCATAACCCATTCCTTGGTGCACTTGTTAGTGTGCATAGGATCATTATTGTGTTGAAAGATCCATTTCTGGTATACCTTGAAATTGTGGTTAGGTGACATCACATTCTTATTGAGCACACTTTGATATGATGCAGAGTTCAGTGCTGACTCAATGACTGCACGCTGGCCAAGCCATAAAGCAGCAAAGCAACCCCATATTATAACATTATTACCACCGTGCATTCATGTTCTTCTCCTGAAATACCATTTTCAGTTTGCATCAAGCATGTCTACTTTTCCTTTGGCCCAACAACTCTATCCTTGATTGATCAGTCCTCAGCACATTGTTCTAGAAGGTCTGGTCTTTGCCTGTATATTCAATGTCAAATGTTATCTTGTTTTTGGACAGCGAAGGGTTTTTCCTGGCATAATTCCCACACAGGTTAAGTTGATGCAATCTCCTTCTGATTGTAGAAACATGCACTTTGACACCAACTGTTGAAAGGTTCACTTGCAGGTCCCACAATTACATTCTGGAGTTGTTGGAGACTTCTTTTGCCCTCAGACTGTCAGCTCTTGGGTTGGATTTGCTAAGCTGGCCAATCATGGACAAATTAACTGATATTTGAAAATATATGCCATTTGATGATTATTTTATTTAAAGTGTAATGATTGATATTAAATCATTTTGTGTTACCGCTAAAATCCCTTGCCAGAATTATAGGCATCCACCAGGGCCGTACTAGGCTATTACATAGTTCTGCCACTGACTGCAACCTTTAAAGGGCTACAAATATCAGCTATACATCTTATAGCAATGCAGAATGGCACCGGCTATAGAGGACTACAGATCCCAGCAATACATTATACAGAAATGCAGAGTAATACCATCAGTAATACCATCAGCTATAGAGGGCTACAAATTACAGGAATGCAGTATAATATGAAGCTACATACTCTGTGTTGCTCTGGGGTGGCGGCCATATGTCTCTAGGATCTCAGGAGAGCTGTGTGGGTCTCAGGTGGGCTGTGTGGGGTATCAGGAGGTTGTGCGGGGTCTCAGGTGAGCTGTGTGGGTTCTCAGGAGGCTGTGTGGGGTCTTAGGTGGGCTGTGCAGGGTGTTAGGATGGCTATGTGGGGTCTTAGGAGGCTGTGAATGGTGTTAGGTGGGCTGTATGAAAATGAAAAGCTGTTCACGGCCGCAAGGAACTAAGGAAAACTTCCCTATAGTTATGGCACAAGTGGGCCCTAGTTGTTACAATGGGCCCTGGGCAATTGCCCACTTTGCCCATTGGATAAAGTGGCCCTGGCATCCACAACCTTCTTTCTGAGGGCCTTAGAGAGCTCTTTTGATCTTGCATAAAGGTACTAGATATCGAAGGTTTAAAAAAGGCATACTTCCTAAGGGGGCTCTATTCCTTGGCTCCTAATCTGGAACACCTAATTCCAATTCAATGGCTTTGATGTGGTGGTAAATATAGGAATTAAGTTACCTTTTTCGTGTGACAAATCTGCACTTGCGTAAATTTAGATTATGACAATTAATACTGCATGTCAATTATATGTGTCATTTGTTCAAATATATCGCCCACCCAACTCCTATGGCGATGTCACATATGCACAGTTGTGTGAGGTCCTGCTAAAGCAGAGACTGTAAATCCTACCTGGCAATGGGTAGGCCATAGAAAGGAGAACCAGATAAAGCCATGAGCCCATGACCATAGGTCTGTACTACTATTTAAACACCAGCCTGGTTCACTGCAGTGCATTAATGCACATTGTGTCAGGCGTTAACATGGGCTGTGTCAATGCAGGCCATTTATTTGAATAGACTGCCTAATGCAGCTGAATGGACCGGAAATTGTGAATGCTGCATTTTTCGACAACACAACATACTGCAATATACATTAAGCTCAACAACACCAATTCGCCGGTAATGTGAGTTGGGGCATCATTCGAAATGAGTTGCAGTAATGTGCGTGTTAATGCAATGGTATGAAAAGACCCTTGAGGTCTCATTTTCTGGTGTACCCAGTTTGGTAACTTGAGCAGCAACTTTTGGAAAATCCTGTCTGCTTCAACCTAAGCAATTCTTTGGTCAAGTGACCATTTTCAAACAAATGATCATTTGAAACAATTCAATCTACAGTTGTTTGATTGTTGATCATTATACTGTATTTAGGTCAGTATTGACACAGGTGAGAAACAAAGAAGAAACTTTATTGTTTCCAAAAAGTTTTTTTTTAGTGTTTAGTATTTACTCATAGAACCAAATTTATTATACTGTAATTTTGAAAAATACTGTATAGTCTATGTATTCATTTATATTAGTAACGTCTCACTCTGTGATGTAAATGCCTCATTGACTGGGAATTTGAAGCAATTATACAAATGGCCCAATAAACTAACCTAGGGACAATTCCAGGCTCTAGATCTGATTAGGGCTGATGGTTGTTGTTAGAATGTGGAGTGCCAGTAAAGTGACTTTACTGGAGTACAGGCAATTTACCCAGAAATCTTTTTTGGAGATGATAGATTACATACTTTCCCTAATAGAAACACTCACCCTAAGATACCTCTGACAGCAGTTGAGCAGGGTTATAAATTCTATTTACATCAAACTGGGAATAATATTGTATTGCAGCTCTCTGAGAAGTATGGAGAAATCTTCACTATACACTTTGGACCCAAGAAGATGGTGGTGATCGCAGGATACAGCGCTGTGAAGGACGCCCTTGTCAATCAAGCTGATGATTTTGGAGAAAGAGCAGATATGCCAATCTTCAAACTATTATTTAAAGAAAAAGGTAAGCTCAGTTATTATTTCATGTATGGTTTAGCTTTTTGTGATGATATGGATCATTTATACAAATAACAGCAACAACTTAGAAAGTGCAGTAGGCCTGATTATTGGATAAATTCATTTGTTTTTAAATTTAATCCAAGGACACATAGAAATGATATGGGTTACCACTTCATTCTTGGGCTACCAGTTATGTAATAAAGTGATCATCATTCACACCATTTTAGTTTTCCAATTCAGAAGTTAACTCCAATTATACCCAATGTAGTAAATATTACAGGTTGATTTATTAATGACAAATCGCCTCTTCACTTTGCCAGGGAAGTTTCCCTTAGCTTAGTAAATGAGGTAAAGTTTCACTTTGCAAAGAATACTCAATCACAAGCAAGCAATACAATTTTTTGCTTGGACATGATTGTGTGATGAAATTCAAGAGAGTTTCACCTCATTCACTAAACTAAAGGGAAAACTTCCCCTGCAAAGTACAAATTCCCTTGCAAAGTAAACAGCCAATCTGCCTTCAGCAAATCAACCCCAAAGTGTCTCATGCACAACCTGTTAGTATGGGTTATTAGAAGCCAGTCCGAGCACTGCAGTGATATACAGATAACTCATGATGACTCTCAGCTTGAGTATGTAGTTCAGTTTTGGTCTCCAATCCTCAGAAAGGATGTCCTTGAACTATGGAAGGGCAACAAAATTAATAAGGGGGAGGGAGGAGCTAAGTTATGAAGAACAACTACAGAAATGAAACTTGTTCTCCCTGGATCCCCTCTCCTAAGAGGGGATATCATCACAATATACAAATATTGACTGCAGTATTGGAAATAAACTATGTAATTCAAGGACTCTGAAGAAGACGCGTGACCTCAACATGAAGTTGGATGAGAACCGCTTTAATCTTAACAACTTGCTGACCGAGGTGTTTACACCCCCTTCCTGTCCAGGCCATTTTTCAGTATTCATCGCTGCGGTACTTTGGCTGCCGTTTATTCCGTCATGCAACGCTGTACTGAAATTAATTTTATGCAATTTTTTGGGGACAGATAGAGCTTTCTTTTGGTGGATTTTAATCATTTTATTTTTTACTATATAACAAAAAAAAGTAAAGAATATAAAAAAAAAAATGGTTTTCCCTTTATTATTTTAGGAAACATTTATTTTTACCCAATTTTTTAGTAAAATATAAAACGGGGTCACGTCGGGTAAATAAAAAAAAAAAATGATACCTTGCCGCACCCCTTACTGGGACTCCCCACAAAGAGACGGGTGATCGAAATGACTGTGGATGGCGCCGCCACAAGTCTCTGAGCCCTGACGAAGGGGACCCTGTGTGGCCCCGAAAGCGCTTGCCAATGAGAGACAGCATCTGTCAATAAATTAGCATCTAATTGCTGTTATTATCGTTGTTGGAGTGCTGGTGACGTCTTCTTTTTTACGTTAGGTAAATAGACACCAAACATGTCAAGCCTTAAGATTGCACGCGCCCGCGAAATCGCAAAAAAACACCATAGCCAAAATTGGTCATAGGCGACGCTTTAAATGATTTTACTGCTCATCAGTTTAGTGTTATCAGTGATTAATGGCCCTAAAATTATTGCTCTCATTGCGACGTTCGTGGCGATATGTAACACGTGCAGCATAATTGGAGCAATCATCGTTTTTGCGTGTAGGCGCATCTAACGCATTTTTGCGCATCTATGTTGGGGTGGGGGACTTTAAAAAAAATTGTGTGTTTTTTTTGTTTTGTGTGTGTAAATTTGTATTTATTTATTTTTTTTTTCCTTTTTTTACACGTAACTTTATTGTTATCACATGGGGTGCTAAGAAATTCCCTATGTGATAACAAATTACAGTTACAGGTCCCCTTTATAGAGACCTGAGGGGTGTGTAAGACCCCTAATGTTACCTAGGGACCCCCAGAGAAGCTGATGAAGCACAGATCTGCTTCATGAGATTCTCTCCGGTTTCTGTACCGGAGAGTGACAGAGGAATGCAGAAGTGATGTAATATACATCACTTCCTGCATTCAGTGACCGGGAGGAGAGCGGAGGGAGATCGCGTACTGAACTCCCTCCGTTCTCAGTGCACAGAGCCGGGATGTGGCGGAGATAGCGACGGCAACGAGAGGTAAGGAGGGGGGGCGCACCTTCACTTGCATCATACAAGCGATCAGGCGTCTTTACAGACGCCGGACCGCTTGTATGTAAACGGCCATCGCTGGGCGTTTCAAATCCTGGCGGTTTCCCGCTTGTACGCGCCAGGGGGCGCGCGCGAGCGGGCGCGGGAATGAAGGACGTCTAAAGACGCCCACCCGCATCCAGGAGACTCCCGCCCAGCCGCCTTTTTAATGTTCGGCGGACGGGAGGTGGTTAAATTGCGTAAAAGGTTATTTACTGTCAGAGCAGTAAAAATTTGGAACTTCATTCCACAGTTAGTGGTATCAGCTGAGAGCGTAGATACTTTAAAAAAAAACATTTAGATGAGCTTCTTAGCTCACAAAATATACAGTGGTATGGATGTTCATAATGACATGTACACACACATTAATAAATTGTACTAGATCGACCTGTGTCTTTTTTCAGCCTTACAAACTATGTAACTTTGTCCAGTGACAGTACAGAAGCATAACTGTCTGGGCTTTCATTGCATTCTTAAGGGTCTTTATGAGTGCCAAAAGCAAAACAATTACCCCAAAATCCAACTGAACTTTAGCTTCGAGAAGTTTACTGATTGGTTATAGTGGGTTACTGCACAGTGCACATTGTTCATGGGCCCTATTAAATAAAGTCACTAGTGTTAGAGAATAAACTTACATTTCATTATCTGTATTTTAGGTATAGTATTTAGTAATGGAGAACCATGGAAAGCCATAAGGAGGTTCGCACTCTCAACCCTTCGAGACTTTGGAATGGGGAAGAAAACAGTAGAAGCCAAAATACAAGATGAATTACTTCCTCTTATAGAAAATTTCAAGTTGCACAATGGTAATGACTTCGATTGAACTGAAACTGTTTGAAATGTATGCCAGTAATAAACAGGGGAGTTTCTGCTTAAGGCAATATACACTAGCTAAGGAAGATGCTGGAAACAAATAGGGTTATTCAGATGCTTACAATTTCTTTTTTTCCACTTCCTGGTTCACTTTGGCACAAATGATGTAATTATGCCCAAGCATTGCATCCCGGGAAAGTTACATCAGTAGTGCATTGCTGGGAAATCTCATCTGTAACCTCACGAGATCTCAGGGAAAGGCATTTTCCTCCCCTGAGATGATGTGCATGGTCACATGTCCTAGTCACATGTGCCAGAGTTCCAGGAAGTAAAGGGAGATCTGGTAACCTGCCCTTAGTTAAAATGGCCACTGTCAGAAGACTGGGGAAGAAAAGAAGAGTAAGGTATGCAAAAAATAAAAAGCCGGCAATTATGTAGAAGTATCTGTTTGTAGATTGTCATTACTAAACATTTCTAAAGGCATCTTTGTTGTTATTTTGAAGATATGGGCAAAGTTCCTCTATAACAAGCTTTACTTTAGCTTAGCTATTATTGAACAAATAACGACAGAGTAGAACTACATTGGCAATGTGGACCATGCCAGGAAAATAAATATTTTGCTTTTTGAAAATGCAAAAAACCTGTACAACTGTGCAAGACTGGCTGTAAGTTGTAACTGAGTGTTAGTTGTAAGCGCATAGGCTTGACAATTATGGAATGTATATAATTGCTTCAGGAAGCATGTGGGCCTTGTGTTCAGTTAAAATATTAAACTGCTTCTATAACTAAACATTTGCACCTACTTTTCTTTCCCTATCATTTTATGTGTTCCAGGGAAGCCGTTTGACACCAACATCATAATGAATAGTGCAGTATCTAATGTTATCTGCTCTATCATCTTTGGGAAAAGGTTTGAATACGATGACCCAGTGTTTAAAAAGCTAGTTGGAATTATAGGTGAAAATGCCAAACTGCTGGGAACACCCAAATTGATGGTAAGTATTCCTTTTTTTTAATGGTCTTTTTAGCTTAGACCTATTGTAACACATGTAGACATACTGCATATGACACTAGGATGACACTAGATATGATTTTTTTTTTGAAACAAGTGTGAAGTGCAGTGGTGTTCAGGAACCTGTAGTATTGACTTAAGGCTTATCAGAGTTTTTTGGTGTGCCCACCGCATTGTTAGGTTGTGCATTTTTCATTGAAAGTGTCTTTTTTATTTCAAAATGCCTGTGTCAATTTAAAAAAAAGTATGTTTCAAGCCAAACCCTTAATTTTTTTATTTTGAATAGAGTAGGACATGGTTATGACCCCTGTCAGGCTTTTTATTTATCTGTGTCCCATTTTGGAGATTTATCTTCACTTCTTGTCTTGTAAACACAACAGGAAGTAACAGGACATCACTCCAATAGGGATAAGCCCAGTGGTGTTCAGGAACCTGTGGTATTAACTTAAGGCTTATCAGTTTGTATCTGTGTGCCCACGGTGATCTTCCGAAAATTTAAGATCTTATTGACTGCCATTGGCCTTTTCTTTATTAGTTGTTTTGTTGTACCTTCACGTCCTGCCCTGTAGACAAGAAGTATAAGGATATCTCTAAAAAAAAGAAAAAAACAATCTTAAACATTTTTCACTTTGGTCACCTGGACAAATTGGAAGAGTGAACTTGATTAGTACAGAATCCCACCGGGAAGGTAAACAACCATTACCGGCTGTTTCATACAAGCGTTCGACCGGCTCTATAGCCGCCTATCGCTTGTATAACCTCACATGGTGCAGCGTCCCCCCTGCTGTCGCGCACCCCTTCGTTGCCTGTTATCCCGGGCACCGCTCTCCCCCCTGCAGTGCCCGGCAGGGGCTGACTGGCAACTTTTTCCTGTGCCGATCGTGTATGTGGGCGGTGCGCGTTAGGCGGGCTGGTCTGGCAGCTGCAAGAGTGATGCGGGGCGGCGTGTGGAGCGTGGATGCGGGCAGGTCTGGCAGTGGCAAGCACGAGGTGGGAAGGAGGTGCAGTGTGTAGAGCAAGGGTGGAGCAAGGGTGATGCAGGGGTCTGCGCTGGCTGTACCAGGTAGACGCGGCATGTTAGAGGGCCCCCTGCTGGAGCCTCCCGAGCACCCCTGTAACATACCTCGGCTCCGTGCCACGTCCCGTGTGCGTTCCAGCGTGGAACGCACCAGAAGGGGAAGCCACCGAGGGTTCCCTCGCCCATTAGGGGAGGTACTATGCGCTCCACGCTGGAACGCGGAAGTGCGCCGCGGCCGCATGACGTCACGGCCGCGGCCTATTTAAACTGCCTGTGAACGCTGTAGGGTGTTCACTATTGGGTTCTCAAGCCCAAACAAACCCCAGGACATTTTGCTCCAAGGAAGCCTGCCTCCACTTACTCCAAGAGGACGAGCTCAGCACCCTGCAGACCAGTGCAGAAAAGCGCAAGTACTTATCAGTGCTCTCTGAGCCATCATATGGGACTTAGAGGTCGTCCTCTACTAGATTGGGAGTTGTGCATAACTTATGGACTGTCTATGTTATACTGCCTTGAGATCTGCATACGTTGTATCTAGCCTGCTTAACCTAGAGGGACTGTGAGATTCATAACCCGTGCTAATATCAACTGTCTATACATATATCTGGAGTTATATTGGGGTGACTAATTGCTCAGTGTAACTACTTGCACTCCATATACTTAGGAACTATCTGGCCTCCGTGGGGTTACGGCCGAGTACCACTCACGCTACCTTTTTTGTGTTCTTTAGTTAATTCCGGCAAATGATGCAAGAACCCCAAACTCTCTGTCTTTGCAAGAGAGTGACGCCTGGGGTTCATTGACTGAGTGCCGCCCATTAATCACACCTCGATCCCTTGAATCCGCAGTTGCGATCCTGACCAAGCTACTTGGAACCAGCGGCTGTGACAACCCCCTTGAGGAGCAGCGGCCACACCATTCACAGAGCCGCATCGGATGCGGAGGGTGGGCGGCCGGGGGTCAAGGGGCCGTTTGTGGTGGCATCAGAGAGGCCGGGGGGGGCAATTGCCACCCTGCCCCCCGGCCCAGTCCGCCCCTGGTGCCCGGGATCGAGAACACCGTCTCAGCGGGTTGCTCATTGGGAGAAGGAAGAGAGATCAGCATTTCCCCCACTGCTGATCTCTCCTCCGTCTCTCTCTAAACTCGGAAGCGATGTATATCACTTCCGCCTTTAACTGTGATTTCTCTGGCTGCTGTAGCCAGAGAAGAAGCTGAAGAAGCAGATCTCTGCTTCATCAGCTTCCTTCAGGGTCCCTAGGTGACATTAGGGTTTTGGGGATCCCGGATGTCTCCATAAAGTGGACCTGTCATTTTTAGCCCCCTATGTGATAGCAATCAAGTTACGTGTAAAAAAAAAGTTGAAAAAAATATAAGTCTCATATAAAAAAAATAAAAAGACACCCAAAAAGTTTTAAGTCCCCCGCACATGTGCATGCACTTATACACGTAAATATGTGTCGGGTGCGTCTACGTGCAAAAACAATTATTACGCCACACATGTTACATATCGCAGCGAACGTTGCAGTGTGAGCAATCATTTTAGGGCCATTAATCACTGATAACGCTAAACTGATGAGCAGTAAAAGCTTTTAAAGCATCGCCTATGGAAATTTTTAGGCATGGTAGTTTTTTGCGATTTTGTGGGCGCACGCAATTTTAAAGCTTGACATGTTGGTGTCTATTTACCCGACGTGACCCCGTCTTTTATGTTTTACCAAAAAATTGGGTAATAATAAATTTTTTATAACATAAAGTATGGAAAATTGTTTTTTTTTAAAATGTACGGCCTTTTTTTCATTATATTGTAAAACATTAAAATCATGTCACATTAAAGTGGTGATTAAATTCCACCAAAACAAAGCTCTATCTGTCCCAAAGAAATGGTATAAAATGTATTTCAGTATAGTGTTGCATGACTGAATAAAAGGGGGTTTAACACCCTTGTTGCATTAGTGAAATAAATGAACTTTGCACGATATTCTAATTATTCGAGTTTCACCTGTATATATATATATATACATACATACCCTGTTCAATTCTAATATATGCGTTATGCTTTACGTGTTTCAGCATAAGTTTGAGCATTGCCCAATGTTTTAATTATTACTGATTTTTCTCCCCAGATGTTTAACTTTTTCCCTTACATCTCAACTCTTCTTGGCATACATAAGAAAGCCATGCAAAACATAAATGATCTCAGTGAGTTTATTTTAAAGCGCTTCAAATATCAGAAGCAGGAGTTTGATACAAATGATATCTCTGGATATATTGATGCATACATTATGAAGCAGGTAAATACTTATCCTCATGTATACATGCTTTGTTATGGCTATGAACATTGGAGTAAACTTTTTTTCATTTAGAGCAGAGGTGTCAAACTCAAATACACAGTGGGACAAAATTTTAAAAATGCTCCAAGTCGGGGGCCGGGCTGCTTCACACAGTATAATACCGCGGTCTATACAGTATATCACGCTGTATAATAGCAAAGCTTACATACTAGTGTGGAGGCAGGAGGTACACAGGTGTCACAGATACTACTTTCAGTATATCGCTCCCCCTCTTCTCCATGACTTCTACAGTCCTGAAGAAGTGATGGAGAAGATATACTGACTGACAGTGTCACAGCACAGTACCTGCAGGCTGCAGCTCTACCAGCTTTCTGTCGTCTGTGTTGGATCCCGATTCCCGCCAAGGAGCACTTCACGTCATCTGGACTGGACCTCGGGACCCCTCTCAGTCACCTCACCTCAAGGCCACACCTCCCTTGTCACGCTGTGCTGCTGCCAGGCTGCCTGCTGGGTAATGCAGTCCTCTGGCCAGCGGCAGCTCTCCGGCTCCTCAGTCCCATGAAGATCGCCGCGGGCAGCATGAGAGAGCTGCCGGTGGGCAGGGCCAGATCTAATGATAATTAATTATCATCAGGTGGGCCAGAGATAATTCCGTCGCGGGCCGCTTCTGTCCCGCGGGCCTTGAGTTTGACCCCTATGATTTAGAGGATAGCTTCATAATTTGAGAACTTACTGGTACTCGATGAGAGGTCAGTTGGACCATTTCAGATGTTGTTTTCTACATTCTGCAATTACTCTAGGTCACTCTCTAATAGGAAGTCTCTCAATCTGGCCATAGACCAGTCGTTTTTTCTCACGCAGTGAAAAAAAAAAATACTGAATTCTGTTCAGTGTGCATGTCACGTCTATTTTATTCTGACAGCAGTGGGTGGGCTGCTGTCAGAATAACCAGTGACTGCAATTGATTGGCTTCAGTCACTTTTCATCTGAAAATTTTCAAGTTGATTTTGCAATTAAAGCAGTGTATGATCAGCTTTTCAAAGCAGCCTGTTTCTGACAGCACATTCTTTTTTTAACAGGTCTTTACATTTTTAACAGTGCACTCTATCTCTATCAGTACAGTCTCTATCGGGGAAGAGTCTCACATGGCAGTTTCTCCCTAACAAGGCATTTTGTTACATGGCAGTCTTTGTCTGACCAAGCAATCAGTAACATGGCCTTTCTCTTCAAGAGAAGTAAAAATGAGGTGCTGGATACAGATTTTTAAAAGGTCAATTCAATTATCACTGGGCATGCAGCAATCTACAAAAATGGGGACAACCCTAAAGAAGGGAGGAAAACCAAGTTGAGTTGAGAATCCACGCACCAAACAAACGTCTGAACGTTCAAGAGTATTTCATTATAAAATTGGTTCAAGAAGGAAAACAGCCAATGCATTTTTGGGGCTACTCAAACTTGCCCCTCATCAGGGCTGCAAAACAAATGCAAATATAAGAGTCATAAATATAAAAATAAATATTCAAATAAAAAACATACATATAAAAGTCAACAGTTTTTTTTTTAATTGAGATGCGATTTTTCTTGAGAGACCAGTGATCATTTTATTTGATTTACTGTTTGTCAATTGAGTGTTCCCTTTTTTGGTAATTGTGTGTAAGATATCTGAGTCTCCCATTCACTGGATCAAGTTATTTTATGCAAGTCGATATACAGTATGTCCCTTGACTTTTATATTTACTCTTTTTTTTATATGTATGACTCTTGCAGAAGAAATCTTACACACATTGGAGTTGTTCACAGAGCAATCTATCTCTTACATATGACATGTATACATTAAGTAGGTTATACACGGTTCAAATTCATCAAGAATCGGCCAAAATTTGCACAGTGGGTGCTGCTGTGAGCACCCTTCCGGCTGGCATCCCTGGATCAGCTGATCTAGGAATCCGATTTAAACATTATTGGCCAAACTGAGTTTGCAGCCAATCAGCTGCACGCTTACTTCACGTATTCTGACAGTGGCCACTTGGGGAAAAAGCAGCGGATTTGTCCACGAAGGCTCGTAAGCATTGATGGAGGAATCTGCTCTATTAAATAGACACGTGTATAACCAGCTTTACTTTAAGATCTGTCAAGTAGATAAATGAGTACATGTGACCCTTCCCCATTGAGAAGTACCTCCATCTTCCTCATAAGAACCTGCAACCTCTCCTTTTTTTACAAACTTTAGATGAAAAAAATGTGCTTGCTTATTGACTGCAGATGAAGCTGAACTCCAAGCAGATATACAATATATAAATGATTGCAGCTCTCTATTTATTTATACATTATCAATAGTGTCTGCTTAATGTTAACTGTGTGCCCAAAGTGCCTACATTTGACTTGGTTTTAGCCTCTTGGAGTCCCTGTACAGCAAGGCTCAGACTGAGGAGGGAGAAGCAACACAAAGAGCCTACCAGCTGTGCCGCTGTGCTTATGTGCTGATATGAAGGATATTATAGGAGGAGGATGTTATATAGGGAAGTTGATTGGAGGAGAGAGCAGCGTGGCAATGCACATCAGTTTGGTGCTTCTCATTTTCTTGCCTGGTAGCATGTTTGGGGAAGGAACAAGACCTGTAAATGTTAATTACTGCAGCAGGGAAAAATAAGGCATCTTACCTGCCAGACAGGGTTGTGCTGTGTGGCAGAGCTGTGTAAATATCAGGACCAGATGGACTAAAATAAAAGTCCTGAATTTGTATTCCATTTGTATATTTAGCTGTTTGCCTAGAGTTCAGCTTTAAACAAACTATTCCATTTATTAACATGTAGCAAGGTGAAATTATAAGTTTACTTCAGAAGTCAAAACCAGGAGCTACATTTTAATCTCTACATTTTAAGTAAGCGGCCATTTCATGTTTGTGTTTTAGGAATCGGGCAAACCTGAAAAGTATTTTGACGATGAAAATCTAGTGTACTCAGTTCTGGATCTCTTTGCAGCTGGGACAGAAACAACAGCTACAACACTACGCTGGGGCATGTTATTGATGATGAAGTATCCAGAAATACAAAGTAATGTTGTGGGTTCACAAACTGCTGTCATTTAGGGGAAACACCTGCTTCATCATCTCTGCTCCACCTCTAGTTACTGAGAGATATGCCAAATTCCTAATTATTGTTCATTGTGTTAGCCTACATCCCAGTAACAAATTAAAGTGACACAAAACTCAGGAGTTAAATCTTAAAAATACATTCAAATACCCTAACCATTAACAAAAATGCATTTTATCTGTGTATCACTCGGCTGTAGATCCTCAAATCATCTCTGAATTGGTGCCAACATTGTCCTTCCTTCTGGAGGGTGGCTACTCTTGTTCCTTGTGTGTTGTAAAGTAACCACATCTCTAAACTCACTCCAGGGATGTACTACAATCTCAACACAAATTAGATAACTAAACGTGAGATTGTAGTCGATCACACCTGGAGCGTACTTAGGAACACACACAGGGACCATGGGGAACAAAAGAATACACCCTCCAGCAGGAAGGACAGTGTCAGCACCAATTCAAAGATGATTTGAGGATCTACAGCCAAGTGATACATGAATAGTTCAGGTACTTGAATGCATTTTTAGGATTTAACTCCTGAGTTTAGTGTCACTTTAAGTCTATGCTCATACAAAGGGCATGATATGGGTAACCCTGCTCAGCCTGCTACCCCCTGTGCGCCCATTTTCCCCACTAGGATAATCAAATTGGAAATAATTATGTATCTGTTGATATACTGGTTTGCAGAGATGCTGATGTAATGTGCTTGCTCCTTTTTTCTAGAAAAAGTACAAGAGGAAATCCGGACACATATTAAACAAGGACAGATGCCTACAGTGGATGATCGCAGGAATATGCCTTATACTGAAGCAGTGATACATGAAATTCAGAGGTTTGCTAATATCGTTCCTCTGAATGTGTCACACAGAACTCCAAGTGATGTGTATTTTCGAGGATACTGCATCCCAAAGGTGAGTTCTAAAAAAATCCCTTCCCATTTTCTAAGTGGGTTATTCACAAACATGCCTAAGGCAGCCGAGTGAATAGCCGAGCCGAAGTGAAGTAAGCCGAACAACTGCTGTACATTGGCTGAAATCAGCCGTACATCGGCTGCACTTCGGTCAGCCAAACATGCTCTGCATGTTCGGCTGAGCCGATGTGCAGAAGGACTTCGACTCAGCCCATCCAACATCTGGATCGGCTGAGCAGAAGCTCAGGCAGCTTCACATAGGGGCCGAACAGCAGTGAGTGAATAGCCAAATGCTGATGAGCAGCATTCGGCTTGGCTATTCTACTCGGTCGCTCCGTGGTACCAAGCAGAATAGCAAATAGTGAAAAGAGTAGAAAAAAAAGTTGAAAAAATTATTTTTAAAAATGTAGATAAATATTCAATTTGAAAAAAGAAAGATTTACAAAAAAATAATTTAAAAAAATAATTAGAAAAAAAACAACAATTGGGCGGAGGTAGCAGTGACAGCTAGCTCCGCCCAACTCGTTTATATTGGCCGACACCTGCTAGAGTCCTCTATCAGGTCCTGGCCAATGGATTACAATTGGGCGGTCCCGGTCGTGATGCCAGTTGTTATTGTTTAATGACAGTTCGGCATCCCCAGGTCATTTGTGGACCAAATGGCCGGCTTTTTGGCAGGCCGTTCACCCCGCTTTGGCTGCCACAGAATAATTTTTTTTAACCCTTGCAGTGGGTCTACCTCTGTACTGATAGGGTTAACTGCTTGTTTTTGTCTAGACTCAAAACAATTTATACTCACCCGAACCTCATAGCCGGCAGCGCTCCCTTCAGCCTGTCTCTTCCTCCGCTGCAGTTGTGGTATGTCCCTCAGTGTCCTCACATCCTATACACAGTTTATAGAACGTGATGACTCAAGGATTCCTAGGCTGCTGCAGCGGAGGGGGAGATACAATCCAGGGACAATCAGCTGGCTCCCAGGATTAGGTGGGTATAACTTTTTTTTTTTACCCTAGGCAAAACGAGCAGTGTGGGGGGTAGCCCTTCTGCAAGGGTTAATAACATTTTTGCATGGAGTTCTTCTTTAAGACACGAGTGGGGCTGCTGTAAAGCTATGCTGCTACTTCATAAATGGAGCCCTAAATTAACAGATTTGTCTGTTGTTTTACTGAAGTAATTTTTTTAGAAAATAGCTCTTCCACACTGTTTCTTTTAAAGATCATTTCCATCCAAAATTTACATGTCAACTTCACGTTCTTAAAATCACTGGAGTCACATATCTTTTTCCAGTTGGAATATTGAATTTATCTGCTTTTTTTGTTCTACCTTGGTAATTCTGTAACTACAAGTAAAACCCTCTAAAACTAACTTCTTAGTCAGTGATGCCGGCTGTTTAATATTAATAATTGTACAATGTTGTTCTCTTTGCAGGGTACAGAGGTCATTCCTTTCCTCACATCTGTGTTGTATGACAAGACTCAGTGGAAGACACCTTATGAATTTAACCCAAATCACTTTTTGGATGCTAATGGGAAATTTGTAAAACGAGATGCATTTATGCCCTTTTCTGCAGGTAGGTCACCAAGAATATTACATGATATATAAATATATAACATTCTATTAGGGATGTTTAGATACCAAGTACCGTACTCTGTACAAGTACAAGTACAAGTACAGGTACTTTTCCAGCTCCAGGACTAGACTAGAGAAAAACATCAAAAGTTAGGAGGCAGCTGTCATGACTGATGGAGTCGTCAATTTTTGTCCTCACAGCCCAAAAAGGCCTCTCCTACCACTCCACCCATGTCCCTAGCCGCACCACAACCAGCTGGAGGACACTTACTCCTTCTGGGTTCCAAGGGGCCAGGCCCCGCCCTTTACAAATCCGGACACCAACAGGGGGAAGCACCCATACCAGCTCAGGGCCCCCCATTTCTTTTATTTTTAACCCTTTCTCCCGGGACTATTCCTCCCCCCAGTCATGTAGCCCCTCTGCTTAGTCTCTCTGGGTCTGTCTTTTTTAGGGAGCACACGGAGCTCCTGGGATTTGTGCATTCCTGTTTTAATGTATGATTTTTTAAATTATTAATAAATATAAGGGATGCACCGATACCATTCATTCAAGTACAAGTACTGATACTTGCCCAAGTACTCACAGATACAAGTACTGATACATTTATGTTTATTGTCATGTGACAGTTTTTCTAAAACAATACAGACTAATGAGTTCAGCACAGTGGTGGAGCGCCAGAGCCAGGTCCCAGCTGTAACCTCTGCAACCCTGGCAGTTCTCATGAAAATGCCAAGTATCGGCACTGGTATCGTACTGGTATCTGAACATTCCTACATTCTATGATATTACACCTTCACTCCACACTATGCCTGGTCTGTAGTACAAGGGCAGGGCAGTACTTTTGTCCTTTAAAGCAGAAGTAAAGTGGCGTTGTGAAGAAAAAAGCATACAAAGCAAGCAACTATGGTGGGCTCTGCAGGGTCACTCTCAGGTGGGCTGTTTGGTGTATCAGGTGGGCTCTGCAAGTGGCATAACTAGCAATCACGGGGCCCCATACAAAATGTATGTTTCCCCGTACAAAATGTATGTTTTTATGGCATAGTGTGGAGTGAAGGTCTCTCAGTGTAATATCATAGAATGTAGGAATGTTCAGATACTAGTACAGATACCAGTGCCAATTCATGAGAACTACCAGGGTTGCAGTGGTTGCAGCTAGGACCTGTCTCTGGCGCTCCACCACAGTGCATAGGAAAAAACTAAAATTGCCTACAGGCAGGCAAAAGCAACTTATTCAGTCTCTTCTGTCATAAAAAAAAATAAAAAAATACTGGTCAGCAATTTTTGAATAAAATACTTCACTTTTAAGCTCTATTTGCAGTCAATAGTAGTATATTTATGGTGTTGGAAACTCTAAATGGAGGATGGGGTAAAATCTATGTCACTAGAAACCAGGGGCGTAACCAGAAATCACAGGGCCCCATAGCAAAATTTTGTATGGGGCCCCTTGATTGCTAGTTATGCCACTTGCAGAGCCCACCTGATATTCCAAACAGCCCACCTGAGAGTGACCCTGCAGAGCCCACCATAGACTTTCTATAGTGGGCTCTGCAGGGTCTCAGATGGGCTGCATACCTCTTACCTGTCAGCACTGTCCGTCTCCGTGGTCGCCGGGCCCTGCCTCCTCTTCCGTCCCCGGGCCCCACCTCCTCTTCTATCGACGGGCCCGCCTACTTTTAGGTCGCTGGCCAGTGATGTAAGAGGAGGTGGGGTTGCTCTTAGGCGGGCCCCGCCTCCTCCTTCACTGCGAACGCCGGCCTCTTCTGCTGCAGCTGACACTGACACAGCTCCACAGCGGCTGTGAGGGCAAATCAGTGATCTGTGTCAGTGGCAGCCAGCACCCTTACATGCCATAGCGACCCAGGCGGCCCACACGGCATCAGAGGAATGCCCTGGCCACCCCTGTGCCCGGGCCCCATAACGGCCGCCTGGGTCGCTATGTCGATTGTTACGCCAATGTTAGAAACCAACCTGAGACAGACCCTCTTGTCCCCTAGTGTTTATGCCTGCTCTTTTTGACAGGAGACAGCGTGAGGATATAAGCACAGCAGTGGTCATGTTGAGTTCAGGCAGGTAAAAGGACCCCACTGTCCATTATTTTGGCGTTACTTAGTCTGCCTACTACTGGGCTATACCAGATTCGAAAACAGCAATGATCCTTTGAGCAGTGTAAACCTATTCTGGTAGGAGCATATCTATGTCATCAAAGGCCTCTGTACTGTGAGGATATATCAATGTTAACCTCTTAGTGACGCAGCTTCAGAAAATGTTTTCGCTTCTGGGGACTGGAGCAATTTTGCCATTTATGCTTTGTGTTTGTTTAACTATAATTTCCATCTTCTTCATTCATTGCACCTACACATATTATATACATCAACAAAATAGGTTTAATTTGATGTGACAAATGCATATATTTTTTTTTAATTCAATACTTTTTTTATTTTAATAGTACAACACATAAAACAACATATACATCCACAATTACATATTAAAACAGCAATACAAAACAAACAGCATTACATACAGACCCACAGAGTGGAATAACCAAAACAAACGAACATAAAAAAAAAAGAAAACAGAAAAAACCTCTCCTTATAGAGTTAATTTTCCTCTCAACATACCATTTTTTTTTCTCCAGCCACATTACTCTTCAGAGTACCCATAGTAAATAAGAGGGATATTATACGAGAGCCATTATACCCAAGGTCCTTTACCATATTCAATCCACTTATCCCACATTTTACCGTATTTGTCCATAGTACCTCTGTGCTTGAACATAATTCCCTCAAATCTAACCACTTTATCTAGTTCTTTCTTCCATTCCTCTACTGTGGGAGGCGCTGCTGAAATCCACCTAAGGGCTATACTACGCTGGGCTACGAATAGAGCCCTCGTTATTGCCACCTTTGTGTAGTATTCCACTTTTATGGGTCCAAAAATACCCAGGATACATAACCTGGGATTGTTAGAGATATGGACTCCATAGGCTGTATTTATTATATCTACTATTTCCTGCCAATATCGTTTCAACTTCGGGCATCGCCACAGCAGATGTATTAACGAACCAGGTTCAACCCCACACTTTGGACATTTAGAGTTTTCCCTGAATCCTATCCTATGTAGGAATTCAGGGGTCCGATATGTTCTATGTACAATATAGAGCTGCGTCAATTTGTGCGATGCAGATGGTGAAACTAACTGGATTGACAACAACGCCTCCCTCCAGAGGGCTTCATCCAGAGGCCCCAAGTCCATTTCCCAGCCCACTTTACATTTCATGGGAGATTTATTCAGGTAGTAAATTTGCATACATCTTTGAGATCAAACCTCTTTTTGTTTCTGAAATTTCTGCAAAATTGGTATTAAATTATCTTGTAAATATGCCTCGATGTTTACTCTAATCCTTACACCCAAATAAACAAAAGACTCCACTATTTGTATATGCTGAATTTGCATCGGCAGTGGACATGGAAGAGGATCAATCGGAAGTAACATAGATTTTTCCCAGTTGACACATAGCCCTGAGAACCTACCAAATTCCAGAAGTAGAGACATTACCTCTAATAGAGAGTGATTAGTATCAGCCAAAAATACCACCGTATCATCTGCATATAGTAGTATCTTATCCTCTGCCTTAGACAAATGCATATATAAATTATTTTATTTATAAAAAAAATACAAAAACTTGCAAATAAATGAAAAAATAATTTTTCACAGCTTTGGCAAAAATAATGTGCACATAATTAGTGCAGCTAACAGAAAGTAATTCATAATACATTTTTTTATTTGTCTTGATTTTTGGGGTATATCATATATCTGGGATTTCAGTTTATTTTGGGAGTTATAGGTCACAAAATACAAGTAGTGAAATACAATTTTAGTGTGGAACTATGTTAGAATGTGGTATGTTTGTCTTCTATTTTTAATAGCCTCCTAGGCACTATATTTTCCTAATATTTCATAAATCACAAAATTTAAAAATTTTATTTTATTTTTTCATTTTTTTTTACACTACGAGGCACTAAGGAGTAATTTTTTTTTACTTACAGGGGCTTTGATACTTAGTATCTCTACGTAGAATACAGTATTCTCAGAGATACTTTGTATCACTTTTGTAACACACACCTGGCTAGCAGTTTACAAACACTGTGAACTGCTGCCGTCTGTGACTATAACAGCTCTGCGATCACACGATTAGCTCCCGCTGTGATCACAGGACTATGACCACCTAATCTGCTGTTGAGGGTCTCCCTCAGACCCGGAGGGGCTCATTAACAAAAGTAACCCAATGAACTGCTGGTCCCTTCACGGACCAGCGCTTATTGTATTGAATGATGGAATTATAACGTCACCGGTCATTAACGAACTGAACGATCGTGACGGGATAATCCTGTCATTGGTTGGGAACTGGGTAAGGTGCCTACAGGCAAGTCTATCCAAATGGTTATGGTCAAATGAGAAAACAATTTAGTGCTGTGTGCTTTTTCCAGACACCCCTGATCTACTGTCTTTGGGAGAGGCTAGTTTTTCCTGGATGATGAGTATTTGTTTCTCCTTATAAAAGCCAATACCAGCGATGTTCTCTAATTTTACCCCCTCCTAAAAAGGACCTAAAAAGGGCTGAGATGCAGGGTATAAAGAACCATCCTGACTTAATCAGAGCACCCTGCAAGGGATAATGAGCCTTCCTTCAGATGGCTTCCAGGTTCTGTCCCTCAGAGTGGCAACAGCTATCAACAGACAGAAAAAAAACATGGTAAAAAATCGTCAGGCAAGGTTGTGGTCAAATATGCAAAGGCCAGGACAGATGGATTACCAGCATTGTACTGCGACAGAATTCATAGGTACAGGTTCCTGGGAACAGATACTCAGAGGTCTTTGCTCAGGCAACTCCCAAGTGCACTGAGCAGGTTTAAATTGCTTTCCCAGACATGACCTCAAAGATAATGTCTAGCAGAACTTCTTGCTAGGAACCAGCAGAGGGAGTGCGAGAATGTCTAATTATGCAGACTCATAAAGACCTATGGCAGTTTTCCAGGCATTTAGAAAGAAGGAGGAACAGGAATCAAGTAATGGACCTAGGTGTGAAAGACCTGACTGATCCTGCAAGGACTGCAACATGAACAGCTTTGGACAGTGATACAAGTTAACTCTGAGAACTGTTACAAAAATGTTTATGAAGAAACCTTTCATAAGAAAAATCTTTCCGCAGTCTGATTGTACCTGCACCCAACCACCATCACTGAGTAGCTTTAGAGTGATGACATCTTCCATGGGCAGTGGGAGCCTTTGCATATTATTCCTGTGCACTGATCATATAGTGACAGTAACCCATAGCTGATTCTCAAGGATAGGAAACAATTAACCAGTTCCCTTGGTTTTAAAACTTTTTTTTAACAAGCTTTTTTTGTCTAACATATTGCTGTTTTCCCTGATGTTGAAGTGCTTGCCATCGAAGCCAATGCGGTTACTAATTGTCAAATTATTAAAAAATAAATGATAAGAAAAGCAGAATTAATATTGTAAACTAGTGTTATGCTTGATAGGTATCTTGTAGTGGCAGACAACTTCGCAGTTCGGTCCTTAGAGTATATTTATTGCAGGGTTACTCCTACCACTCTTCTCCATCCATAGATTTAAATTCTTTTATTTGCAGACTGCTGAGCTTTAGCTGAGCACAGCATATGTCATCCTATGTTGAATTTTTTCCTCCTGAATTTTTCACAGGAAGAAGAGCTTGCGTTGGAGAAAGTTTGGCCAGAATGGAGCTTTTCCTGTTTTTTACCGGCCTTCTACAAACCCTCACTTTTTGCCCACCTCCAGGAGTCTTCAAAGAAGATATAAGTCTCAAGCCTGGCATTGGGTTCACTTTGGTCCCTTTGCCACACTTAGTATGTGCAAAGCTGAATTACTAGTCAAGAACCACAACTAAAAAGCAACTTATTTGTTTTGCAAACTATACATTTAGCTTCTGTATTATGTTTTATAAATTATATGTCGCTTTGATTATTACTTTAATTATGTTGTACTATAAAGCTGCAATGTCTCTAAATAAAACTGTAAGGCCCAGTACTAGGCCAACCTGTAGTGTAATTCTTTACATTCCTGTGTCTGTTATTAGAGAAAATTATGTATTTGCCTGCAGAGCTTAGCAACCATGTTCAGACTGACCCTCCCTTAAAGTGACATTAAAGACTACAATCGGCAGAGGCACAAGTAAGTAATAACTAGGGATTCACCAACACCGGTTTTCCGGTATCGAGTACGAGTACCGATACTGAGTACCGATACAGGTACTTCCGGTAGGATAGAGTCGGCTTCCTGGGCAATCAGGGAGCTAGGCGGCGTGTCATTGCCCACCACCCGACTTCTTGTTTGCACGGGAAGCCGACTCCATTCTGTTTGGCCGGCTCCTTGCTGATTAGCCGGGAAGCCGGCTTCCCAGCCAATCGGCATCGAGGCCGGCCAAAAAGATCTGACAATATGGTGACACAACCTCCACCTGGGGACCCTGATCTGTCATTGCAACTGGCCGGAGCCAGCCATGAGTTCACGGCTGGCCCCACCCAGCTGTCGGTTGCGAGGCTTTCGGGCCGGCTTCGGGTTTCAGCTGAGTTTTGACTGAGCCGCCCGGACCGAAGCTAGCCAAAGGATCAGCCAGAGCTACGGCTGATCCTCCGGCTAGCTTTTTGAATGACCCTCATAGTGTTTCTCAACTGAATTAATGTATCACAAATCAGCAAGCAAACAGGTCAGTGAGCCCTAAATGTCTTCCTTTTTTAGGAACCTCAATCTGGTGGACCTAAAAAGCCTAATGAGTCATTAATGGAGGTAGAACATGTTAATATGAATATCTTAAAAGGAAGTTTAGAATAAGACTACATAGTTATAATATATATTTTATCTATCTGTATAGATACATTAAATGTATGGTGTATAGTGAGGTAAACAAAACTAAATTCGACAGAAGACTGTTCTCTGGCCAATCTTTTTTTGGGGCTGTCGGGGTTGCATTACAACCACGGTCATGTGACTTCCTGTTGTGGATCATTCCTAAACAAAAATTCAGACATATACGAAATCCGCATAACAAACCGTATCAAATGTTGGATCCGAAAAACTAAAGAAATAAAAATCCGAATTGATCCGAAACTAAATAAAACTAATTTTTTGTTGGGGGTTACATGTCTACATGTCTACTTCACAGCTCAAATATAAAGCTGAGCAACTACTAATACAAGACCCAGTTCTTAATAACAGCATAACCCCCAGCATTATACACTCAGTATATTACTAAAATCTAATAATAAGTACAAACATAAATGTTGTCCTCGAACGTTCTACTGCTAAAACTCCTTTTATGCTTGTTATATAAAAAATAGCAAAGGGGAGAAGCAATAGTGCTACCAAATAAATTGTGCTCCTGAAGTAGTGACTTGGCCATTAGGACAGAAGGATGAATACAAAATTCTCTTACCCTTGGCTGCAGTAGAACCTTGTAGACATCTATGAGGCAGTGTACCGGGTATACAGGAGCCTCTCGGGAGAAAGTACAGCTCTATGAAAGTACAGTTATCCTTTAACTAAAGCATATGTTATCTTTGGACAAATAAAGTACAAGTAAAATGGAACTTAAAGGAAATGTATAACCAAAACCTTGTTTTTATTTTGGATAGAGTAGGGATGTAGGAAACCTCTGTCAGGTTATTTTGTGCTGTCTCCATCCCACTGGGGTGATTTTTTGTGTTGAATGATTTACCCTCACTTCTTTAATTTGGAGTTTTCCCCTGCAGTACTTTTTTTTTGCTACTAGATGTTCTCAGTCTGATGGCCAGCATCATTCAACAATTTTCCTCTGATCCCAGGTCATCCTGTACTCGCCCCAGCCTGTGACTGGATAGTGAAAGGAGAAACAGCACAGTAATGAGCTCATCTGTCTGTCACTCTGCTTTCTTTCTGTCAGCATGCTTCTTGTCAGCAAATGAACTGTTTTGCTCCTTGTAATGCTTCTTCTAATTACACTCCAGCCCTGCTGTACAGGTACTGCAAGAGGCTGATACCAGGTCAAATTTGGGTACTTTTTCTGCTTGCATTTAAAAAATAAATTTGGGTTATTCACTAAGGAGCTGAACGATTAATCAGAGCGTTCGGCTAATCCTTCGGCTTGCTTCACCTGCAGGAAGCCTTCAGTTCAGCCGAACGGAAAGGCTGTTGTATGGGCTTTTCACAACAGCCCATACAGCAACCGAACTGAAGCAGAGCATTCTCCCTGCAAGTTGTAAACAGCGTGGGTTCCCCCTCCCAATTCATACCAGATCCATTAGGTCTGGTAGGAACGTTAGGGGTGACCCCCGCGTAAAAAAGAAAAATATGTGTGACCCTTTAGGAATTTTAAGAGGGGAGCCCAATGCTCAAAAATGCAAAAAAAACAACAAAATGTGGTGTCCCCCCTAAAATTCCATACCAGACCCTTTATCTGGGCACTGGCCTGGAAGGACAGGTAAGGGGGGGATGAGTGAGCACCCCCCCCCCCTTCCTGCGCCATACCAGACCACTTGCCCTCGGGGGGCATCTGGGTACCCCCTTTTCCCCCCTGCGCCATTTTTTTTCTGTTTTCATGTAATTTTTCATTCAGTTCGCTACCTCTGAGGTATTGAACACAATGACCAAGCCAAATACTGCACTGGTATTCATGCTCTGCTGTTCAGCCTCTTTGAGAATAGGGGTGAACAGCAGCAAGTAAACTGCCGAACATTCGTCTCAGCTGATGCAGATGTTGGATCGGCTGAGGCGAATCGGTTCTTGCCTTCGGTTCTGCCAAACGTGCTGTGGCTGTTCAGCTGAATCAAAGGGAAGTGAAGGGAGCCGAAGGCAGCTGATGTACGGCTGAAAATAGCCATACAGGGCTGAAGCGAATAGCCAAACAGGCTTCGGCTCCCTTCACTACGGCTCGGTTATTCACTCAGCTGCTGAAGGCAGCTGAGTGAATAACCCACTAAATAATTATGATTCATTTGCATCTTTTATATCTTCCTAAAGTTCTGCTTTATAATAACTTTTAGCATGCTGAAAAAATAGCTTTAAAATCATGAACAAATATTTGAAGGACATAATCTGTAAAGCAAGTCACTGCCCTTGGCCAGCTGACAGCTATGGATTGCCTTTTAGTCTGCATCAGTCCTAAAGTTATTGCACACTCTTGACTACTCATAAAATAAGAATAGCAATGCAATAATACTATCACAGCCTTGCCAGGTAAAATGTTCCTGACATGACTATATTCAGTAATAGCATGTAGTAATATTGGCTTACTCTGTATTCCAGGGTTTAGCCTTATCTATCAAACTCTTCCAAAGCTAATATTGCAGTGTTTTATTTTTCAATCGAAGGATGTCAGGCGTGAGCCAGCAGACAGGGCAACTTTGTCAAAAAGTCACATGGTGGGAGGCTACCGTAGGGGGCTGATCTGCATTAGACATTTGTGAATGCAGACAAAAACTGCAGATACACCAGGATTCACATGACTGTGTCATTTCTGAGCCAGGATCTCAGTGCAGGAACTAGCTGGTGCCTACCGTCTGACCACATTGATATAGGGAGTACTGCATATTTCCCAATTAGTACAATTACCCTTCATTTGAAGGAATTCTGCCTCTTATGGTAACAAATCCCTCTGTAAAGCTTTCATACTTTTTTGTCCCTCTCTTTGGACTGATGTATAGGCCTTTATAAAATATTGGCACTATCTAACTAGAAAAAGAAACATTCATCTAACACCTATGTTATTCTATTTGTTTTTTCAGTATCCAGAGTATCCAGAGTTATGGAAGTGTAGTAATAAAACAAGCCCTTGGTTAGCCAGCCATTTTCTTGTGTAATAAAGCTCAACTCCGCTCAAAATGTATTTTCCTGCCATCCCTCCCTCCCACCTCACTCACAGGTGTTTTTTTTTCTTACCTTTTCAAGCAAATTATACTCACCTGGGTACCCCTACACAGGTCCCTTGCTAATGCTGTTTTTGTTGGTGGGGACAACTAATCCAGCTTGCTGTCTGGTCCCCTTGATTCCTCATAGGCCAACATCTCTAGTCCTCTGGATCCTGAGAGGAAACCTTTAGTAGACAACCAATGGAAATCGTCCATGTCACACAAGTAGTGAAGTGGACATCCAGAAGAAAGACCCCTGCAGGATGTAAACAGGTTTAATTATTTTTATCCTGGAGTTGGGCTTTAATTCTTTGTCATCCATAGTACTGGGACTGTGGCAGGTGTGTTTCCATTGCCTACATACTTTGCCCTAAAAGGAATCCCTCTTTCTAATGCTACAAACTTGCAATGTATGGTGCAGGGATTGATAAATCTTAATAAATTAAGATTTGATTAGGCTGAAATAAATCATGTATGGTTGGTAGAAAAGACTTTATTTAAGGGGATATCTTGTCAACATTGGATTTAAACTTTGTTGGCTTCAACTTTGTTGGCTTCCACTTTGTTTGGCTGTCTGGATATCAAACCTTGAATTGAATTGTGGTGGATTATGATACCCCTTGTTTTAGTAGTAGTAGAGGACAAAGCAGCTTTATTACTTTATTCTTCCCTTTTCTGGCAGACGGTGCTCTCCTCCACTTTCCAGGGCTCTGGGACATTGTCAGCGATACCGGCACAGGTGACCCCACACCTGTGCCGGTACCCACGCAGGCAGACTAAACACGTATGACCACATCGGACAGGGCAGAATGTATTATATACGGTTTATTAAACAGCAACACTAAACAACACCCAAAGCAAACATAAATATCTGGAACTCACTGCCATAAGGTCTAGAACTCACTGCCATCGGCAGTGATTTCAGCCAAGAGTGTAGATTTGTTCAAGAAACGTTTGGACAATTTCTTGAGGGACCGTAATATCCAGGGATACAAGTATTCCTAAGAATGAGATGATGCGTGGACCTATATGGGTTGGACTTGATGGACGTATGTCTTTATTCAACCCCAAATACTATGTAACTATGTAAAAAATGAGTAACATCAACAAGACTACAAGCAGGTAATGGCAACATTAGGACAAGCAGGTAATGGCAACAGGAGGACAGGCAGGTAATGGCAACAGGAGGACAGGCAGGTAATGGCAACAGGAGGACAGGCAGGTAATGGCAACTGGAAGACAGGCAGGTAATGGCAACAGGAGGACAGGCAGGTAATGGCAACAGGAGGTATCTAGGACTGCAAATGGGTAACCGGGCTCGGGACACAAACAGGGTTCAGGACTGGTAACAGGGTTCAGGATTGAAAGTAGGTTTCACCGGAAATGGCGACAGAACTGGGGACTCAGGATTCACAGGAAACAGGAAACAATACTGAGCCATCGTCCTGACTGTAGGGAGGGTTTAAATACCCTCCCAGGAAGCACCAGGTGATGGCTAAGTGCTGAGAGACTGGGAGACACCCGCATGTGAGCACTGGAGCAGCAGGTTCCAGCGCCACCCAGTGGTAGTCTGGTACCTAACAGTTACTGACTGCCCAGAGACACCTGCAGGTGAGCACAGGAACTGCAGGGCTGAGCTCCAGCGCCACCTGGAGGCGCTCTGGATCCTAACAGACATCCACAGGCCATTATTGTCCTCATGTACAATGTAGGACTATAAAAACAATATGGGGTCTATTCACAAAAGGGTGAAGAGTTTGGAGAAGGCAGGAGAAGTGAACAATCTAGGACAACATAGCTGAACTGGAAAGTGAGCTGAATTGGAGAATTTTTCCAAATCGGCTATTTTGGCCTAGATAGTTCACTTCTCCTGCCTTCTCAGAACTCGTCACCCTTTTGTGAATAGACCTGTATGTGATCAGCGCCAGTAAATAAATGCAAATAAGAGCTAATAGGCACTCAAGATAAATAAAAAATATCTAAAACATGTATAACAATCATGTGACGAGCTGAATAAATATCTACAATTCAGTGAAATATGTGATATGACGATAAGATATATAAGTATATGCTTTAAAAAATATATTCAAAAGAGCATATAAAAACATGAAAAGATGTGAACAGAGTGATAAAAACAAAGTCCAATGTGCAACAATTATAACCGTGCAAATAAATGCAGGGGATAGTCCACCACTAGATAGATCCAAACTTCCAAGTAAGCAGTTGCCACAGAATCCTGACAGACTTTCAACTCCACCCAGTGAATGCAAAAATTGGAACAGCACTCACCTGGGGAGATAGACCCACAGAACTAGGTCTAAAGGCGCGTTTCCCTTCTTAATAGGGGAGGGAAGCCCATATGAATGAAGACCAGATAACTTCCTCAGCTTGCAAATAACATCACCATTTCAATGTTCAATGAATGGAGGATAGTTAAGCCAGATATATGCGTGTCAGATTTCAGTTCCTGATAAACCAGACGAAATTTGCACCGTGAGTGCTGTTGTCGCCACCCTTCCACCCAACATCACTCGATTAGCTGGTTGGAAAATTATCGGCTGAAAGTAGCTAGCAGCAGTTAACCGCTGTCAGAATATAATGGAAAAAATGGAGGATTCGTCCCTGAACGCTCATAAATCTAATTGTCATTTATACCAGTACCACAAACAAAATCTAGTAAATAGTAATTTATCATTCCCTTAAACATTTTGCCTACTATTGAATTTACACTTACTGGTCTGTAGTTCCCAGACTGGCATCTTAAAGTATATTTCTAATTTTGCAGCCAAATTTAGGAAAACTCCTCCATATGTTTGTTATGTGTTCCTATTCACACAGCATACTAGAAAATTACTTTTAAAATAAATTCTTACCTTTTAGATGTTTTGTTAAATCAGGCAAGATGGCTGATTCCAGGTTTTTCTTAGCCCTTTAACAGTGGTCTGTCCCAATGGAAAGTCTTGGGACTGAAAATTGAACCATCACATTCCGTCCTAACATTAAAAAGAAATAGAAGCACAAAGAAATGTTAACCCTTAAAACCCTAACCCACGTAAAAGCTATTTAAACTGCAAGAAGCTTTTTTTTTTTTTTTTTAGCTTATGCTATGTGAATGGGAACATGTACCAAATATAAAATAGGTGTTATCCCAATTTGGCTGCAAAAGTGGAAATACACTTTAAACCTTTTTGGAATATAGGTACTACTGTCGTTTTGCACCAGTCAGTTGGTAGGTTTTATTTAATATTTTTTAGGGACATTTCTCCAGGACCAGGCAGAGCTTGCAATATGGGAATGCATGTGCAGACACACCGTAAAGTATTTTCCAGTTCCCAAAAACCTGCAGTGTGTCTGTGCATGAGCGGCATTCAATTCTGCTCCTGTTCTACCATCTTGAAAGTCCTTTGCCTGGTTTCACACCACACATGCGCAGACAGGTTGCAGGTCTCTGCCAGGCCTTTACTGCATGTCTGTGCATGCGCAGACATATCACAAGTTTCTGCCAGATCCCAATGAGTTCTCAAAGGAATACAAGTGTGGTGACCTCACAGCACTTGTAGTTCATTCATTTTTCCTCCCATGCCTGTTTCTGAATGTTTATACAGGCATGGACGATTGGAGAATCTGTAGGAGCAATAGCATTGTACTCGTGATACACTGAACATGGTTGCAATGCTTTACTGGTTTCAATGCAAACCAGCCTGAGCCAGAAAAAAACACTTGTTTTAATCCCCAAGCTCACAGTTAATCAGATTTTTATTAAAATAATATTAGCCCAATGTTTCATTTATTATGATTTATTTATCCTGGATCAGCACTGTTTAAAATGTCCCCTTGTAAAAAAGATATTGGGGGGAATTGATCTTAACTTGAACAGACAGAATCTGGAGCAGTTGCCCAAAGTAACCAATCAGCTTCTCTCTTCATTTTGTTCATTTTAGCTTTGGAGATGAAAGAGAGAAGCTGATTGGTTACTATGGGCAATTGCTCCAGATTCTGTCTGCTCCAGTTTTATTACATTTCTCCCATTGTATTTATGCTCTCATACATGTTCCTTGTTGTGAAAATGTTACTGCCAAAGGGTAGGTGTATAGTGGGGGGCAGTGACATTCTACCACCCCAGGCAAGCTGGTCATATCAATTTATAAATGTATCCCAAATCACATTCAGCAAAGAGTGCTCCTGCTTCTGCCTTCTCATAACCTAGATGAGTTTGTCCTGTGATACTAAGTTTAGTATATAGTTTACACCGTAATGTGATTGATGTGAGTGTTAATTTCTGGCATCAAAACTGTCAAAAAATACCCATTAACTTCATTTAACAAAAAAAAAAAAAACGGTTATACAGGTTTGAAGAGTACAAATCATAGATTCAAGATTATGTATTCACAAATTAGAAAACCTGGCCAATCAGGCAACAGGTTGCTGTGGTTTTATTTGTGCTCTAGTAAAGATTATTTTGTTGAGAAATAATCCCATCTGTTTAAATGTTGTGCAGTGGCTCAAAGAGTATATTGCTCTAAAAGCTGTCCACTATGACTGTTCTCAGCTACCTCCTGACAAGGATTGACATTCTACTGTATTTTACGGCATTCATTGTATTATTTCTATACTGGATCCATGGATCTAAGAAGAGCAAAGGAAAAATGCCTCCGGGCCCCAGACCTCTTCCTTTTATTGGGAACCTCAATCTGCTGGACCTGAAAAAGCCATATGAGTCACTAATGGAGGTAGTACCAGTTAATATTAATACACGGAAATCATATTTAAAGCAACTGTTATATTTTTTTATTTAGCTATGTATCTAGAAATACTTTATTATCATATTTTATTTCCTATTTTGTACTCTTGGCAGGCATGTAGTCCCCTCATCTGAACTCTGTGAAAATGTTGTACAGTCAGATTCTAGGAATGTTTTCCTTTTATTGGGAACCTCTATCTGGTAGACCTAAAATGCTGTATGAGTCACTAATGGAGTTAGAACTAATTATCTATCTATCTATCTATCTATCTATCTACCCATTATCCATCTATCTATCTATCTATCTATCTATCTATCTATCTATCTATCTATCTATCTATCTATCTATCTGTCTGTCTATCTATCTATCTATCTACCCATCTATCTACCCATCCATCTATCTACCGTGTTTCCCCGAAAGTAAGACCTACCCCGAAAATAAGACCTAGCACTATCTTCAGGGATTTCTGTAATATAAGACCTACCCCGAAAATAAGACCTAGTTCGGTGGTAGGTCGTATATTACAGAGATCCGCTAGGTCTTACTTTCGGGGAAGCGGCACATAACTGTGTAAAAACCGGCCGCAGCTCCCGCCCCGCCAACACGCCCGCCAACACACGCCAG
>NW_017306271.1:937062-941607 GCF_000935625.1 Nanorana parkeri | reverse complement strand
CAGGTATTTTGGCATATACGTTGTAGTATATATAGCAGATGAAGCATACCTCTGAATTCTATGCTATGATTATAAAACTTTTAACCACTTTCACATCTTGGACCACATCTTGTGCCCTAAAAAGTTCCTAGGACTTATCTTATACACCCCACTCCTTGTACATGCCTCCTGGCTGCAGCCACGTCTGTGTAAAATGAAATTTACAGTGTCTGTGAGAATCATGGAGAAAAGAAATATAACAACCTTACTGTTACATTGTATATATTCTGCTGCATTGGTCTTTGATCTGCATATGACTGCCCTACAAGTAAAACATATTTTTAAATGAGAAAATATAGAAAAAATATCTAATTTTAATTGTTAAAGTAACCCCCCTCTCAAAAAAACAAAACAATGTATGCATTAGTTATTTATCCTAAGTTATGAAACTTTTGTCACCAAATAAACAAGCTCTAGTCCTTAAAGGAGAACTATGGGGTTAAGGCTTTTCCCCATAGTTCTCCTTTGGGTAACGGGAGGACACAAACTAGTGTCCTCCCGTCACCCAAAGCTCAGTATACTGCTCGCGGTATACTGAGACGCCGCAGCTGAAGCGGATCCCCACAATTATGTCTGGATCCGCCCAGCTGTGTGACTAACAGCTGGCTCTGCCTATCTAGAGGCAGAGCCAGCTGTACCCGCCCCCTCCCCCGTCTGTTCCGCCAGTCAGCTCTGGCAGATCGGAGCGGGGAGAGGGGAATCCAGCCCCTCCCCTGTCACAGCAGAGAGCCGTGACAGGATCGAGAGGTGAGCGAACGCCGGTATGTGTTCGCTCACTTCCCGATCTACTGAGCCGACCTGTGACAGTCTCATTGTCACAGGTCGACTAGAACTATGAGGTGCTCTTGGCAAGCATGTAGTCACCTTGATCTTGCTTCAACTCAGTGAATATGTCATACAGCCAAATTGTAGGAAGATGAGAAGGTTTGCTTAAAGGAGCATTATCATTTTTACCTTCATTATTTTTATCCTGGAGTTGGGCTTTAATTATTTGTCATCCATAGTACTGGGACTGTGGCAGGTGTGTTTCCATTGCCTACATACTTTGCCCTATAAGGCATCCCTCTTTCTCATGCCACAAACTTGCAATGTATGGTGCAGGGATTGATAAATCTTAATAAAATAAGATTGAATTAGGCTAAAATAAATCATGTATGGCTGGTAGAAAAGACTTTATGTAAGGGGATATCTTGTCAACATTGAATTCAAACATTGTTGGCTTCAACTTTGTTTAGCTGTCTGGATATCAAACCTTGAATTGAATTGCGGTGGATTATCATACCCCTAGAAGGTTGACTTGGTGGCAGTCTAGCCAAATCATTATTCATCTATCATTTTTACACAATTCCAGCTTAAGCGAAAAAAATACCCTTTCACTTCCCCCCTAATTGAAATGTAAAGGTTAAATTCTTGTTTTGTCTAAGGGGTAGAGGAAAAAGTAGCTATATTACTTTATTCCTCCCTTTGCTGGCAGGCGGTGCTCTCTTCCGCTCTCCAGGGCTCTGGGATATGCACAGGCCATTATTGTCCTCATGTACAATGTAGGACTGCTGTTCTTGAAATGTATGTGATGATGCTGGAATGCCTGCGGAGTGGTGAAGGGAACTTATTTTAAAAAATTAAGCCATCTCCAAGCTAGTAGATGGACAGCTGCTGGAGACTGTGCGTTCCCTTGTGATTTAACCCCCCTTTAGGGAAGTGGGCTGACAGAATGGATAGTAAATCATTTTTACCTTCATTTTTTAATAAATACATTGCTAATATAAAAAGTGCAATTATAAATGTGATATTTGAATGCTTTATTTTTCTGGAGGCAGACGGAAAACTATAAAATCTTTATAACTTCTTATTATTTATGTGCTTTTGGTGAGCTTCATGTAAGTAATCCTATGCATGAGTGTTAATATTTAAATAACTTTCTTTCTTTGTAAACTTGTATACATAAATGTATGTACAGTCAGAGGCGTAACTAGAAACTTCAGGGCCCCTGTGCAAGAAACCATGAAGGGCCCCCCCAAACCTCCACTGCCATGGGAAGGCACTATAAAAAGGCAGGTTAACAGGAAGCCTGCCGAGGTCCCTTAGGCAGCTGCTTCAGTTTCAAAATTTAGTGCGGGTGTTCTGTCGAGAACACCAACCCAGTATCTGCTCTTGCGCACAGACGGGAATAACAGGGAAACAGGAATTTATTTACAAAGTATTAGTTTGTAATTGTTAATTGTGACCGTTAATAATGTGCCATCCATGGCAGTAAAATGATGGATGACAGTAAATGATGGATGGAATATTATTACCGGTCACAATTAACGATTTAAACTAAATGCTTTGTCAATAAATGGCAGTTTCCTCGATAATACTGATCTGTGCGCAAGCGCAGGTGCTGAGGTCGGCAAATTCGACTAGGTCGGCCTTCTCGACAGAATACCGGCATCTGCGCTTAGTATCGGGACATTTTTACAATTGGCACTGGTGCATCCCCACTAGTGATGGGCCGAACAGGCCCGAGTTTGGTTTGAATTTGTACTTTAGAACATAGAACTTTTTTAAACCAAAAAGTTCGAATTTGAACTCGTACTCAATGCAAGTCTATGGGGGGTACAACTTTCAAAAACAATTGTCCACTTTAAGAGGGCTTATATGCAAGTTATTGGCCATAAAAAGTGTATGGCGATCTGGATACTTCAAAAGTGTATAGGGATAATTCAATGAAAAAAAAACATTTAAAAAATACAGTTTTTAAAGGAGCAGTGATTTTAACATCACTTAAAGGGTAACAATAAAAATGAAACAGTCCTTTAAATATCTTGCCTGGGGGGTCCCCTTACCCTGCCTGTAAAATGGCAAATCTGTACAATGTATAGAACCTGCTGCAGCAAAATTGACATTTCTAAACACACAAAAATTACATTTAAAAAACAAAAAGCGTACAGTTCCCCCTCCCAAACAATACCAGACCCTTTAGGTCTGGTAGGAATGTTAGGAGGGACCAAAGTTTTTTCTAAAAAGCGTAGGGTTCCCCCCAAAAGTCGTACCAGACCCTTAAGACATGGTAGGAATTTTAAGGAGGAACCCCGCCCCCCAAAATGGGGGAAAAAAAGTGAGGTCCCCCTAAAATTCCATACCAGACCCTTGATCAGAGCATAGGCCTAGCAGGGCTGCTTGCTCATCCCCCCCTTGCCTCCCATACCAGGCCACATGCCCTTGGCACTGGGAGGGGGCTTTTCCAGGGTCCCTCGATGGGGACAAGGGCCTCTTCCCCACAAGCCCTGAAAGGTTGGTTGTGGGGGTGCGGGCAGGGGGCATATTCACATCAGTGTACCCCTTTAATAAAGGGGCACCCGGATGCCGCATCCCCCCTTGTGAATGAGTAAGGGGTACTTGTACCCCTACCCATTCACTAAAGGGTTAAATAAAATTGTAAATAGAAAGTCCAGACTTTTGAAAAAATCCTTTATTTTCAAAAAAAACAAAAGACAAGTTTTTGACAAGTCTTTTATTTAAAAAAAAACAACCCAAAATTGATCCACCGATGTAATCCAACGTCAATCACAACGCCCACCTCAAAGAAATAAAAAGTAAAACAAAAAAAATAAATAGAAATAATTTTTAAAAAACCCGCAACCGCCGTCCCGTCGCTGAGACGAACACCCGCCGCAGAATGGCATTTTGACAGATGCTGTAACATATAAACATTTGGGAGGAGGTAGCAGTGGCAGCTAGCTCCGCCCAACTGTTTACAGTTGTAACAGGGTGATCCAATTGGGCAGAGTCATCACGACTTTGCCCAATCATGGCTCTAACTGTTCTCGGTGCCCTGATTGAAAATGTCTGTATTTCTAGTTTATGTTGTAATTGGTGTGCATGTTTTTTTTTAGAAACCACTTTCTCAGGCAGCCACCTACTGTATTTCCACCACCTACTGCATTTCCAATGGTGTTTACTAGGGATGCACTGATACCGGTATTTTGGTACCGAGTACAAGTACCGATAAAACATTTTCGGTACTTGCCGACACCAAGTGTCGCAAGTGACGAGAGAGCATGGCAGGGCCGGACTGGCCAGAGGGCAAACCGGGCACTTGCCCGGTGGGCCGGGCCGGCCAGAACACAATCAACCTGATTGTGTTCGGGCCGGTTTGCTATGCCTGATGGTCGGCTCTTTCAGAGCCGTCACTACTACACAGTAGACACTAGAGGGAGCTGGTGGGGGAGGCCAAAAAAACACTTCCTCACCCAGCTCTCTCTAGTCTCTACTCTGTGCTCTCCTCTCCGGAGCTGCCAGCGCTGTTCCTGTCACCTGTTCCGGTGATGTGCGAATAGTTACATTGGCAGCCGGCAGGGCCGGACTGGCCATCGGCCATACCGGGCAATTTCCCGGCATCTCCCTTCCCCCGCACCCTTCGGCGGCCAGCAGCTTCGGCATAGGGGCCGGGGCGCGCCGAACATTAGGCTGATTGTGTTCGGCCCGTCCCGGCCCCTATGCCCGAAGCTGCTGGCCGCCGAAGGG
>NW_017306271.1:893307-936445 GCF_000935625.1 Nanorana parkeri | reverse complement strand
AGCTTTCTCAATTCAGAAATTTCTGAATTGAGAAAGCTAGTTGGATGGCTAGTGAAATGTCTTCAAGTAAAATACAGAAAGTCCAGTTGCCTTGACTTATTTTTTACAGATATTCTCTATAGCAAGCTTCCTACATTGTTGCAAGGTTTGTGTATTGGTTGTAGCAGGGCTTGTGTGTCAGCTGTAGCCCTCCGGTACTTACTAGTGGCTGGCCCTGCCCCTCGATTGCGCTTCTGTGTTTGGCTCCGCCCCCTGTTGTGAGGGGTGGGGCCTGTTGGTGGTCACGTGATTGGGCTGCTCAGTCTAAAATGCCCAGGCCTATTTTTAGTCCCAGTCCGGCCCTGGAGCCGCTTCCCGGCCAATCAGGAAACCGGGCAGCGGGTAATGACGTGCTGCCCGCCTTCCTGATACAGGAAGTGCTTGTGCTAGGCATCGGAGCATTTGGGCGAGTACGAGTACTCGCCCAAATACTCGGTATCGGCACCGATATTGATACTAG
Source organism: Nanorana parkeri (assembly GCF_000935625.1). Taxonomy (NCBI): domain Eukaryota; kingdom Metazoa; phylum Chordata; class Amphibia; order Anura; family Dicroglossidae; genus Nanorana; species Nanorana parkeri. Next base: position 935,946 of record NW_017306271.1, on the reverse strand, counting down.
TATTGGTGCATCCCTAGTGTTTACATTATTATGTGTGAGCATCGGTCTATGCAGCTTTCGATTGTGATGACTAGTGAGGGGCTCGTTATTGAAGTCGAACATGCACTGCACCTTGTGAAGCCCTAATTGGCTAAAGCCTTGCACCTGACCAAAGGTCAAGTGCAAGACTTTGCCCAATCAGGGCACAGTACTCTGTAAGAGCCATGATTGGGCAAAGTCATAATGACTTTGCCCAATCATGGCTCACCTGTCAGAAGCCCTACAACTGTAAACAGTTGGGCAGAGCTAGCTGTCACCGCTAGCTCTGCCCAATTGTTTATATGTTGCCGGCATCTGTCAAAATAACATTATGAGGTGGGAGTTCGTCGTGAGTGGACGGGACAGCGGTTGTCGGGTTTTTTTCCGCATTATTTCTATTTATTTTTTTGTTTTATTTTCTATGTTGTTGCCGTCGTGATTGACCCTGGATTATGTCGGTGGATCCATTTTTGAGAGTTTAAAAAAAAAGAAAAGAACTTGCCAAAAACAAATACGGGGACAAGGTGCTTTTCCAGGGGCGACCAACTCCAGCTTTTATGCAAAGATTTTCTACACTATCACTGTTCCTTCTGAGAGGCCTCGGTAGGTAGTAACTGTCGGTATTTAATAGACAGTATAACAGACTGTCATTTAATATCTAGTATATTCATTTTTGGCACAGTATTTTCAAATCAAAGCTTTTGGTGCTCAAAGCAGCATGTCACCTATTGAATCACAACCTGATGACTGGACAATGAAGGAACAGTAACACACTAATGAACTCCTCTCTGTGATCACTCTGCTTTTTCCTCCTCTGAGCATGTTCTTTGTCAGATAAGTGCTTGGAGTTCAGCTAAAAAAAAAAAAAAGGACTGGCCTGACATACTCCCTTTGTTAGAACCATGTAGGGAGCCCAGTGGTAGGAGAGCACCATCCCCTTGCCAGTCACCCCTTTTATGGACTTACTAGGAGTCCTCACTAGTGATGGGCTCGGGCGTGTTCGCAGCTCCATTTCCAGAGCCCGCCAGGAAGCTGACGGCGCCAATCACAGGCACTGAGACAAATTCCGATCTATTAGTGCCCCCCCAGATTTGACTGTTGTATCTTATGTGCCCCCCCTACATATTGTTCCTAGAGTCACCACTGGAGAGGGGTGTTGCTGTTACTCATGCAGAGAACTGGAGGAACAGTAAGTAGAACTTTTAAGGCATTTTCAAGAAAATATCAGCCACATATTATAATATGTTGAAGTACAAGACAAGAAAAGATAAAAAGCTGTGAGACATTGACATGACAACATGAGGTGTAGTGAGGTACATCTGTGTTCATGTCAAACATGCAGAAATGTACAGGAGAAGTTCCTATTTTTAATATATTCCTTCACAAACCTGCAGTGAATATAGATCTATAGCAACTGCTACTACTAACTTGTTATTAATGGTACAAAGTTAACTCTGGTTTTGTCATTCTTATCCGTGCCTCAAGTTTATTGCAACAGTGTCCCATTGTCCCGGAATGTACAGGTTACATTGTTACAGGTCAGTAACACACAGGTGCACGGTCCACCTATCTAGACCTTGCACCTTTAATAGCATGCAAAAGCATCTGTCATATTTCCATCCTGTAAGGTAACCATGGCCAAAGTGCAGTGGTTTATTTTGGTTTTGTGTAACCTGTCAGTCGCGGGATACAGCGCGCACGGTGTATCTAGATCAGTGGTGGTGAACCTATGGCACGCGTGCCAGGGGGGGGCACGCGGGTTGTTTTATTAAGTGTATAAATGTTTGAATATGCATGTTTCCCTATTTTGCCTAAGGCTCCATTCACACTGTACGTAAATCCTGTTTTGCGCATTTTTGCCACGCGATATCGCAAGAAGTCGCCGGCCAATGTTATTCAATGGAGTTGTTCTAATGTACAGCTCCATGTCGCCCGTCGATTCAGCAGGCAGGACCCTTTTTCCCGCGGATGTCGCACGATGTTTCTATTTTTGAATGCAGCCCGACGGTGAAGGTCGCTGGAATGTCGCCCCGAACAGTCGCGCTATCCCGGCCCCGCTTGTAAGGTATGCCGCTTGGTGTGAATGGGGCCTAAGGCAGTGATGTTGAACGTTTCTTAAACCCGAGCGCCCGAACTGCAATACAGTACTAAACTTATTTTCAGCGCTGGCACTTTGAGATAAATACATTGATTTTGTGTTGCAGTTTGGGCACTCGGGTTCAAAAAGGTTCGCCATCACTGATCTAGATTCTGACAGGTTGCGCTATCAACATCGTGTGACGCTCTAGTTCTACCTTTGCAATAGCCACCTTCTCCATTCCTGGCTTGATGGGCTCCCTAGTTCTGCAGCTACAATAACCATTCTCTCCTGCCCTGCCATGCTGTGCTAGTCTCTAGTTCTGCAGCTGCAACACCGATCTTCTGCCTTAATATGCTGGGCCCTCTAATTCTGCAGTTATCCATCTTCTGCCTTTGCCGCTGGGCTCTGTAGCTTGACCCGCCCTAGAGACATAACCCTGCACGGAGCTTATAGGCTGCATTTCCCCGGACTCACCACCACGGAGGTGCCGATGTGCACGATGACCATCTGGATCTCAGCCCTGGGGTTCCGCGGAAGCTCCTCCGCTGCCTGAAGTCAGAGATTTGGGGGGCGGTTTCCCATGGAGGTCCGGCACATGAACTGCCATAGCATCCAGATGAAAGTCACATACGGTTTGGCAACGTTTTCCATCGTCGATTTTAATCGACTTAATCGAATAATTGTTGCAGCTCTACACTCAGTGTATGTTGGAGTAGGCAGCATAGGTGGACATGTTCGTCCCCCAGTCAAAGAAGCACCAGGTCCAGGAGTACTGGCAGTAATTTATGAATAATTTATAATATAATTCATTTTTTTCCTCTTACCAACTGGTTTGGGGGCAGCATTTTTTGGCGCCCCCCTGGAAAGTGCCGTCCTAGGCAAATGCCTAGTTTGCCTTGCAGTAGATACACCCTTGCCAAAGTGGTGATGATCTGTTTGCCTACAACTCAGGTCAAGTAACTTAATCTTTTATACTAGCCATATAAATGTCAATGGCAGCCCCAGACAGCCACTGTATAGCCCTATTATCAATGGGAAGAAATAATCTGACAGGTTTAAGAATCTTCTCCAAACACTACTGTGTGCAAACTACCACCCTAGATAAGCGGCACTAGTGGCATCCGTCTGCCCTCCCTATCTCCTTTGGCCTAAATGTATAGTATGTATGTAAAATACAAAACCAAAATATACCCAGAGGCACTCACGGGTCTTGAAGTGGAGATGAGTTAAAGCATCAGAATTATATTGCTGACATTTTATTGACAATAAAATGCTGTTGCTTGACTTATCCCTGCTAGAAGACTCATAAGTGCTTCTATACCTATTTTGGATATGCATGGACATTTCTTTGTGGATAAGCAGCTGGGCATTTACCTTACGAATAGAGTGTGATGCCTGCTCTTGGGATTGTCATTTATGTGCCGTCAACTCAAACTAGACAGTAGTGCCTAAGCCTTATGCCTCCTATATCTATGGGTACCTCTAGCCTGACTAGTGTTCTAAATTGCTAGAAATGACCAGAGCTGGGCTTATGCCTACTACGCTGATAAACCAGTTGTTTTGTGCTGCCTCTCTCTACTCTAGCTGACTAGCCTTATTACAATAAAAAGACCAGATGCCAAAGAACCTGAAATGATCTAGTCTAGATCAATCTAGAAGAGTAGGGAAAAGTGTGGTCATACTCAAACTGGGTGAACTGTAATTATGCAGTACATAATTTCACAAAGAGAAATATCACAAACTGCACTGGGGCAACAACAATTAGAACAAAGATGTATTGACCTGGCCGACAAGGCAGTAACCTGGTAACTTTTATTATTACATATATATGTGTTAATGAGAATTAATATGCTTTTGTGGGTGGTTGAGTGGTGCACCTGGAAGCCCTGCCCACCTATGGTGACTATGCAGAAATCAGGACGGTAAACTGTTATTATAAAAGCTTAGCATGGCTGCTTACTTTTGAGCTATATCAACTCAGCATAGACATGAGCATCGGTGTTGGCAAGAAGGATACAGTATAAGCTGTGCTTTGCTATGTTTACTTTATGATAGAGCACAAGTAAGGAGACTTCAGGCAATCTGTTCCTTAGAAATGAGAGAACTGTCAAGTCCATGTGCCATTTTGAAATGGAGCTGGGACATTGTCTCAACTTTGATTTAAACCGGCACCTTAGTTTTAAGGGTTTAAATCACTACTAAATTAGGTATTCATTACAGGCTTGCTATTTAAACATGACTTCACCAAGAATCCCTTGCTTGGTTTGGAGATGGTTACTTTCAAACTTCTTATAACAGAAATACTCACCCTAAGATGTTCTGTTGCATACGATAAATCTTCTATACTGAGTGCATGCGCAAAAACAAATGAAGTACAATATGTGAGCTAGCTTTATTGGCAGAAGATTTTATGATTGTTGGAACAAGATTTGAGTAAAGGTATTTGTCCAATTTACATCAAACTGAAATTGCTATTTTATTGCAGCTCTCTGAGAAGTATGGAGAAATCTTCACTGTACACTTTGGATCCAAGAAGATGGTGGTGATCGCAGGATACAGTGCTGTAAAGGAGGCTCTGGTCAACCAAGCTGATGACTTTGGAGAAAGAGCAGATACACCACTCTTTAAACTAACAAATAAAGAAAAAGGTACTCTTAGATAGATCATTTGTATGGATTGTCTTTTTTTGTGAAGATATGAAATGTTTAGAACATATTTGTCTAACAGTGATATCTCAAGCCACAAGTTTAAACTTAGTTGGCCTGTGTGGAGGTGTGATAACCACATTTAGGATGGGCTCTGGCGTGTTCGCAGCTCCACGTGCCGAGCCCGCCAGGAAGCTGACAGAGCGCAGCGCCAATCACAGGCACTGAGACATTTCCCGATTTCTGCAGCTGCGGACCGGGAAAATGTCTCAGTACCTGTGATTGGCGCTGCACGCTGTCAACTTCCTGGCGGGCTCGGCACATGGAGCTGCGAACACGCCCGAGCCCATCCTTAAACCACATGCATGTAGTCATAACTTTTTTTTTTCCTTGCACATTTTAGAAGATTCCTGAACTCATCCAAACCAGTTCTTATTTTGTCCACAATTCTAATGAACAAGTTTCCTATGCATTGGAAAACTACCTAACAAATCAGTGTTATACAGAGGTCACAGGTGCAGTATAGGTTGCTATCAGGGCTCTCACTTGATACTTAATTTACACAGTGAACAAGATTTCATCATTGAGTGGTGAAGGACGTTTACTAATTGTTTACTGTGATTTGCTGCACTTTGGGCATGGCTTTTTGCCTTATTAAATTATGGTCAATGTGCATGATCATACATTGCTTGCTTACATGTTATTATGTGTATTTCAGGAATAGTATTTAGTAATGGAGAATCTTGGAAAGCCCTAAGAAGATTCACACTCTCAACTCTTCGAGACTTTGGCATGGGGAAGAAAACAATAGAAGCCAGAATACAAGATGAATTAATTTCTCTTATAGAAAATTTCAAGTCACACAATGGTAACACATTCTATTACACAGAAATTGATCAAAATCTATGTCTTTATTATAATTCCTAAATGCAGAGGGCAAAGGTCTAGTCTCAAGCATTGCCTGTGGTCTCCAAGCGGCTGATCTAGTTCCCAAAACTGATTTACCATTTTCTGCACTGTGTTTCTGTGTAAAGGTGGCCATCTTCGTAGAAGAGTAGTTATATTTGAATGATAAGTAACTCCCCAGCCATCCTTGGATTGCTCCCAGGACCCCAGCCATTAGGTATAAGGGCACCCAGATTCTACTGCTCATCACCCCCTCCACTGCACAAGGGGCAGTCGGGACCACATGAGGGGCAAGGCCCCATTCGATACCCCCAGAGTGTGGTGCTGTATTTGTTCTGATCTAGAGCCAGCGTTCCTCCTGTCCCACACAGGAGAACTTTCATGTAAATGAACTTTGTTTTCTGAAGTTTCTTGCCTATGTGAAGCAATTTCATGGTGTAGTGGAAATATCCTACTGCTTATATGAACCCATCATAGTAATATTTGGTTTTCTTTCGCTTTTATTTAACATGTTTTAGGGAAACCATTTGACACAGACCTCATAATGAACTGTGCGGTGTCCAATGTTATCTGCTCTATCATTTTTGGAGAAAGGTTTGATTATGATGACCCAGTATTTAAACAGCTTATTCAAATTTTGGGTGCAAATGACAAACTGAGTGGCTCACCTAAGCTATTGGTAAGTATTGCTTTTCATTTTTATTAGCTTAGACCTGTTATAATAAATGTAGACATACTGTATACAGAGTTACACTCCTTTGGACGTTTTATGTTTTACTAGCATAGAACACTGAATCAGAGTGTTTATTTGGCACATTCTGCTAAATATGCCAGTTAAAGCATTTTGTTACCCCTGTTCCACAAGTGCAATTGCAAAAACTATACAGAAATCTTGTCAGATTATACATTCCTGGGGTCTCTGCCTGTGCTGTACTTTTATCAGTTACATTGTTTCCAGCATTCTCTGAGTACTACTTTTATAAACTACTGTTATAGAGACAAGCAGAGTGGGAGGTTATTCTAGTCCTGTCCTAGGTAAACTATAGTAATGGGCCGAACACCCCCGTGTTTGGTTCGTACTCGAACGGCCGAAAAGTTTGAATACGAACTCGAACCTAATGCAAGTCAATGGGGTCGAACTTTTAAAATGATTGTCCCCTTTAAGAGGGCTTATATGCAAGTTATTGTCCATAAAAGGTGTATGGGGGTCCGGGTAGTGCCCTGGGGGACAAGAATTAATGGAAAAAAAAAAAAACTCCTTAATCTGCCTGTGAAGTGGCGGATCTGGATGTATAGAACCTGCTGCAGCAAAACTGACATTTATAAAAAAAAAAAACTTTTTTTTTCTACTCTTAAAGTGTGCAGTTCCCCCTCCCAAACAATACCAGACCCTTTAGGTCTGGTAGGAATGTTAGGAGGGACCATTTAAAAAAAAAAAGTGTAGGGTTCCCCCTAAATGTCATACCAGACCCTTAAGGTCTGGTAGGAATATTAAAGAGGGACCCCATGTAAAAAAAAGTGTGTGGGGCTCCCCCTCAAAGTCATACCAAGCCCTTAATGTCTGGTAGGAATATTAAGGAGGAACCCCACCCCCAAAAATGGGGGGAAAAAACTAAAATTCCATACCAGACCCAGGGCCAAAAAAGTGGGGGGGCGAGCAAGCGCCCCCCCCCTCCCTCCCACACCAGGCCACATGCCCTCGGCACTGGGAGGGTGTTCCCGTGTCGATGGGGACAAGGGCCTCGTCCCCAGAAACCTGACCTGGTGGTTGTGGGGGTCTGCGCGCAAGGGGGCTTATTTGCAGCTGGGTACCCCTTTAATTAAGGGGGCACCCAGATGCCGCCCCCCCCCTTGTGAATGAGTAAGGGGTACTTGTACACTTACCCATTCACTAAAGGATTAAATAAAATAGTTATTAAAAAGTCCAGACTTTTGATAAAATCCTTTAATTGAAAAAAAAAACAAAAGACATGTTTTTGATAAGTCTTTTATTTAAAAAAAATAAAAAATGGATCCACCGACGTAATCCATGGTCAATCGCGTCCAGCGTTGTCCACGACGATGAAATAAAAAATAAAACAATAAAAAATAAATAGAAATAATTTTTTTTAAAACGCCGGCCGCCGTCCCATCCGCTCCCCGCCGACTCCCGCCGCATAATGGCATTTTGACAGATGCCGGCAAAACATAAACAATTGGGCGGAGCTAGCGCTGACAGCTAGCTCCGCCCAATTGTGTAGTTTGCCGACATCTGATAGGCGAGACATGATTGGGCAGAGTGATCATGACTTTGCGCAATCATGGCTCCAAATTAGTACTGAGCCCTGATTGGGCAAAGTCCTGCACCTGACCGGACAATCCCTAGTAAACAACACTGCTTCTCCTTCTCCATGAAAACAATACAGTGAGTATGCATAATCACCTATTAAAGGAAGTGTGTTACTGGCAAGATCCCTGTGATTTGTGAGATTGTGAATCCAATAGTGCCTAAAGCAGGGGTCAGCAACCTTATACACTCAAAGAGCCATTTGGACCTGTTTCCCACAGAAAAACATCGGGAGCCACAAAACCCTTTTGACATCTACAGTAAAATGAAGATAACACTGCCTATATTGTTTTTTACCTTTATGCAATTATGTATATAGGTATATGTGGTCTTAATAACGCACTGGACTCTGGGCTTAGTAACGCTCTGGGCTTAGTAACGCACTGGAGGACTCTGGGCTTAGTAACGCACCCCCCCTGCCCCGCTCCTCATTCGGACTCACCTGCCAAGCCTCACAGCCAGCATCCCAGCCAGACGATGTGCACTGCAGGGGGCGAGGCATGTGACACACACTTCTCCTCTCCCGCCGCCTGTTACTAGGGACGCGGCCGGGAGAGGAGGTGAGTCACAAGACCCGCCCCCTTACTGAGAAGCCCGTCGACAGTGCGGGGCACCCGGGACCCTGCACTGCCGCATATTCCACTAGGGGGGTGCCCAGGACCGGACCTCATTGGGCCCCCCCACAGCCTCAGGCCCCAAGGCCCGAGGGGTAGTTCCGCCCCTGGACAGGGAGCCGCAGCGGAGGGATGAAAGAGCCACATGCGGCTCCATAGCCGCAGGTTGCTGACCCCTGGCCTAAAGTGATATTAAAATTCCCCTGCTCCTGGCTTCCCTCTCCTCCTTCCTTCGTTCTCCCTTCTCTGAGCTAGCAAATGCACAGTTGCTAGAGACTGCTCTTCCTTGTGATCTTTTACTGGACAGGACATTCAGGGAAGTGAAGCTGAGAGAGTTGGAGCTGTTTGGAAACATGATGACTCTAAGTGCTTGTGCAAAAATGTAAAGAAATTCTTCTTTACATTCTGGATTCATGACTGAAAAAGAGTTTAACCCCTTCGTGACGGGAGACGTACAGTGTACGTCCCGTCACAAAGTGGCTATATGACTGGCCACGTACACTGTACGTGCCGAGTTATATTAGCCTCTGTAATGCTGGTAACTGCTGATTCTCAGCAGTTCCAGTCATTAATTAATGCCTCAGTATTGAGACATTCATTAATGAAATAGTTAAAGTTCTAAAAATAATAATAATAATCAAAACTTGCTGCTGTGGAAGAATCGCACAGCAAAAATGTAAAAAGTGTGTCAGTCATTTAGGAACAGAAACTAAAAACTAGCTCAGTCATGAAGGGGTTAATACTACTTTAAGGAAATCTTTGCCATAGTAGTGCACGTGAAACAAATCAGTTGAGAAATGTAAATATTCTATTTGTATTTGTACTAATAGTTAAATTTTTAGGACAAACTTCCAAGGTGCTCCCTTCTTTTTTGCTTTAAGCATTAATCTTGGACCAAGAAGAAAGGAACACCTCCTAAATCTTGTCCTGAAAGCGTAACAGTGAAGAGAAAAAACACCATCACAGACAGTTCTCAATTACTTTCAATCCAATAGTAAGAAGGAGCGAGAGGTGGTGGTGGTGGTGGTGGGGTTGGAGCTCACCTGCAAAACAGTAAGAATTGGACATCTTTCTGCTGAAATCCGTGTTGCCTCCATTCAATGTCCCTTCATTCCAGGGGGTCAATCATACTTCCTGCTGTGTCCCCAGCATGTTCCACTAGTGAATCACTAGTCACTAAATGGGAATTTTAAGGCCTAAGAGAGAATGCACCTGTTGATGCCACAGACTTTGTTACACATTTGGTCCGCGTACAATAGTTTTGAAGAGATGTTATGTTTGCACTCTTGAGGAGAGACTTTACACTTTTGTGATATCCAATCTCCTCAGCGGGCTACGGTAAAATTATTAAACGTTGACCGGTCCGCGGCGATAAAAAGGTTGGGGAGCACTGCTCTAGAGAGCAGCAACATGTGCAGTGTTTGCTCTCAGGCCAACTACATGTACATTGGCCCCTGCAATCTACCAAAAAACAAGTGCCTATTAGTTCTTCCCCGACTGGTACATAGCAGCCACATGTGCAGTATTACCAAAGCAAGCTAGCCATTGTCCAGTACTGACATTGTGATTGTTAACTGTAGTTTTGATGTTGTGCCAGATACTACATGTTCACCTTGGTGGGATCCCTACATGTAGTGTGTTTGAAAGTCGGGGTGACAAGGCCAGGGTGCCACAGGGGCAGGGGCGTATTTACCGTGAGGCAAACAAGGCGTTTGCCTAGGGCGGCACCTTGCTGCTGGGGGGCGGCCGTAGTCAAACACCTTGTTCTACGGTGTGGAAAGAGGGATACAGCACGACCCCGGGAGCTCGTTTGTGTTCGGTGGTGGAGGGCAGTACTTACCCGAAGACTGCAGAGCAGCCGGCGGCCACTGCAGCTCTGTGACTGTATCAGCGTGAAGAGTGCATATCAGCGCCGGGTGGCAGGGTTTGCTGTGCACGGCCGTAGTGAGTGTCTTCCCGGGGGCAGTAGGGGGTCGGGGGGGTATGTGTTGCTGTTGAGGGCGGCCGTAGGGAGTCTTTCCGTGCTTCTTTTGGTGGCTGCCGTTACGAGTGTATTCACGTGCGGCCGGAGAAAGTCTTCCGGGCGGGGGGGTCGATTGCTGTTGGGGGCGGCAGGTTTGAGTGATGCCTGGGCCAGCAAAATAGATAGATACACCGCTGCACAGGGGTACTGGGTGTGTATGGGTATGGGTTTATGTACAAATACCAATGTTCTAAGAATGACCGATTTGTCTCAACAGCTGTTTAACTTTTTTCCTCGCATCTCGACCTTTCTTGGGACACACAAACAGTTAATGAAGAATATGGATGATTTCATTGAGTTTGTTTTAAAGCGAATCAAACATCAGAGACAGGAGTTTGATACAAATGCAATCTCTGGATTTATTGATGCATACCTTTTGAAACAAGAACAGGTAAACGTTTTCCTCACGTAAAGTGAACTTTGTTACATTTTGCGGTTTTGATTCACATTTTTGAGAACCTATATTGGTACTCAGTGACAAGGCACTTGGACCATTCCAAATGGTGTTCTTCACAACATTAAGTTTTTGTAGGGCAATGTCACTTTAAAGTGAAGTCTCTTACATGGCAGTCTGTCTGTGAAAGGTCAGACTCAGACCTCATTTAGATGGGCGTCAGGATCCACCTCAATTGATGGTGGATCACTTTTACAGTGGGTGGTATAGCCAGAGCCGTAGCTAGCTCCTTTTGCACCCGAGGCAAGAACAGAAAATTGTGCCTCCCCCCAACAGACGTGTGATGTCATCCGACACTGCACACATGCGGCATCATGTGACGTCATGCACCCCGCCTCCAGGATGGTGGCGTGCATGCGCAGAATGTGATGGTGGCCAAATCCAAAAAAGCATAAAAATTTGTTGAAATGGAAAAAGAAATTGAGGACACAGAGTCCTCAATCTCCTTTTCTGCAGACTTTCTTCTAAATGAATGTAAAGCACTCAGTACAGAGGCTTCCCATTCATTCACAAACTGGTGATAATAAAATATATACTATCATCTAGTTATCACTGGGTAGAAGCCTCTATAGCGAGTGCTTCCACTCATTGAGAAACTCATGAATGAACAGGAAGTGATGTAAAGCACTTCCTTTTCATTCATAACTAGGGACACATAGTACTATGTGTATCAGTTCCTGGCCCGAGCGGCTCTCTTCTCTCCCTCTTCCCCCCCACGGCCAGCTGCAGCGCCCCATTTCTCATTGGATCCCCGCTGCCTCTTCCCATACAGGTGGGGGGAGAGCAGCGGGGATCCGAGGAGAAGCTGGAACCTGTGCCGCCCCTCTTCTCCCTGCCGAGCTGTGGCTGCCTGGTGCCCCTGTTGCCATGGCGCCCTGTGCTCACCATGGCAACAGGGACAATGGGCCGGCCCTGGCTGCAACCCCCTCTCAGCTGCGCCTGAGGTAAGTGTCTTAGTGAATCTTCATTTTATTCACTCGAAAGGAATCAAGCGCTTTCGGGGCCGCACAGGGTCCCCTTCATCAGGCTTAAAGCCTTGATTTCTTTCGAGTGAATAAAATGAAGATTCACTAAAATCTTTTGTTATTTTGTCGTTTCTGGAGTGCTGGTGACATCCATATCCAACGATTATATCTGATGCGGCGCCATCCGTAGTCATTGCGAGCACCCACATCTCCACATGGGAACTCCGGTAAGGAGTGCTACAGGTCCTTGGACATTTGAGGTAAGTGTCTCACTCACCTCGTCGTAGCTACAGCCCTGGGTATAGCAGCCGAGCGTACAGGAGGCAATACTGATGCCAGATGAATGCTTTTTTCCCCCGCTTTTTTTATACCAATGAGCATTTTCAGTTACAATACTGCGCTACAACTGCATACCCACCCGGTTGCAATGGTCGTGTTGGCAAGCAGCACTGCCTGCCAAACATGACATGCTGTTAAAAATTTGCTTCAGCCGCAGCATGTATACAGGTCTAACTATTTGACTCCTAGGGTGGCGGTCGAGGGCTGTAAAAGCATGGATCGACTCTAATAGTTACTCTATTAGTGTTGTCCATGTGCAGACTGTCCTAACAAAGGGTTAAATATCTCAAGGCTCTGGTGATACATTGAATGCGAATGCGCATTTAAAAAAAACTCCCTCACGTTTTCCCTCATCTGCACATTGCCATCTATTCCAGGTAATAGATGCTTCCTATAATGCTCTAAGTATAAACCTAGGAAAGTAATGAGTGATAACCTTGTATTTTCTTCATATAACACACCATGCATCACAAGCCCACATTTGGTTCCTTGCAAGATCCCTTTCTCAAGGCAGAAAGAAAAAGGGATCCTGCAAGGTCCTGAAAAGTCTGTATCTGTACGGATGTACAAGATCAAGTCGGCGTTTACCAGTGTGCAGCTGCATCCTGTTTTTGAGCTGTACAGGCAACTACATGCACCAGCTGCCCCTCGCGGACGCAGGTTTCTGCATTGACATGCACAGTGTACGACCGTACATGTCCATGTGAATGAGGCCTAAATGGGGATAGATAATCTTTGACATGACAGATTTATATTCTCTTCCTCCAAATATTGCCATGTATTCTGATGATTTTAATTTAAAATGTGACTTGGAAATGTGATTGGATTGTAAAATTCAATGTTTAATATATAGAGTGTAAGTTCTGTTAAGTGCCATTCACCATAGAAGAAGAAATGTGGGAAAATGTGCGAATTTTTTATTTTTTTGTGATCTGGGAAATACACAGCTAATATGCTAATATGCCTAGAGTATTAACTTTCTCTCTTTTGTTCACGCCCAAAGCTCCTCCATATTTGGTCAAGTATTAAAAAAGTGAGATGATAATAAATAAATAAATGAATAGTGTCTGAATCATTTGACGTTTGTGTTTTTAGGCTTCAGGACAAGCTGAGAAGTACTTTGATGATGAAAATCTGGTGTACTCAGTTCTGGATCTCTTTGGAGCTGGGACAGAAACAATATCTACAACACTACGCTGGGGCATGTTGTTGATGATGAAGTATCCAGAAATACAAAGTAAACCAACTGATGCCATTTTGGGGAAATGTCTGCTTGACCAGCTCCACCCCTAGTTACTGGGAGACATGTCAATACTCGGTCATTGACCGAGAGCCCAACAGTGTCAGGAGAGAGGAGGGGACCCAGCGGCAAATCTCATCCCGCCGGGTGAACGCCCCCTCCTCTCTCTGCTTGCATCCATCACCAAGATGGCCGCCGGCAGGTGTCAACAATACGGCAACGTCACACGCATGCACGATGACGTTACGGCGGGGGTGTCACTCGGTCTCCGCCCCCGGGTGACACCCAGCCTCGGGATGCCCCTGTCTTCATCCAGACAACTTTTTTTCTTAGATTTGGACAGACTTGAAAAAAGTAAATGTCACTTTACTTCCACTCCCATTGACAGACTGTGATAACGAGAAAAGGAATAAGGAAAGCTGTTGTCACGGGGTCAGGAAGCCAGAGACAGTATAAATAACTTAAAAGTGGTTTCTCTGCCCCCCTGGAGAGATTTTCCCCTCACTTCCTGTCCTGACAGAAAGTGAGGGGAAGTCTCTCCAACAAAGACATGGCCTGCAATAAAAACCTTTCTCACTCTATCCCAAGCTAAAAAAAAGCTTTTGGCTGGAGTTAAGACCTTAAATTAGAAATAAGTATAGGTACCTAGAATAGCCAAATCTTTTGATGCGGATAGAGCAGGAATGGTTAGAGACTCTGTTTTTATTGCTATGTATCTGGTGACCACAAGTGAAGAATGGAGAATCCCTTTGATGGGGATACAGACAGCTTTCCCTTTTAAAGGAGAAGTATTGGGAGACTAAAATGTATTCTTCACAATACTTAGAGCCAGCGTGGGACACTGCAGCTGTCACACACCGACTAAAGAACGAGAGCTGAGCGATCACGAACCTCTGATTGCTCAGCTCACAGTCTTCTCCCTGTAGAGTGCAGTGACGGTCAGTCACCACCCCCTGCAAGGATTCCCTCCTCCCCTCTCTGTTCCTCCAGCGCTCATTGGCAGGACAGACTGAGGAGCAGGTGGGCACAGCTGCCTCTAGAGAGGCAGAGCCAGCTGTCAATCAGGCAGTGGGGTAGATCCCAACAATATTGTCGAGATCTTTCCTGTCTGCATCGCGGCTCTGAGCTGTCAGCAAATAGCCAACTAGATGCTGACTTTGGGTCACAGTAGTAAATTAGAAAATGTACTCCTTTGACCCAAAAGCGACCTAAAGCCAAAAAAAAAAGGAGTGGCTAGTTCTCTTTTAAAGAACCCTTTACTGAGACATAACCATGCTGCCATTGCTCACCTCCTCCTGAAAATGCTGTTTGCCTGGCTTTCTCTATCTTCAATACTTTAATAGCCTCTAACCAAGAACACAAGAGTGCAGGTAGTGGATTCAGAACTCACGATCTGCCTACTTCTTCCAGGTTAGTGAATGAAGCCATGGAATTGGCATGACAGCCAGGCGATTCATATTTTCAGAAGATGTAATCTCTGGTGGCCTACAGTAGATAATCTTTCAGAACAGATTTCCTTTAACCCTTTCTGGACTAGTGCTCTTGAATATGCAGATCCCCTGATCAAATTTAGCAGCGTTAAAACTAATGTGCCCGCCTAAATCATTTCATTTTTTGTAAGGTTATATAAGGCTTTTATTTGGTACAGTGTTTTAACATATGCCCTGCTGAGATTTCTTTCTTTATTATTATATGATTTCACAAATATGTTTCCAGACAGATAATAGTTTTCATTATTTTACAAAAATTTATTTTTTTACTTTGTACATTAATTTATCACTGTAATTATAACCATCCATTCAATCAAGTGATAGCTCAGCTGGCAGGTTTGTTTGTAAACAAACCCATGTGACTACTATGATTGGCTGTCAGTTATCATATGATCGGCAACTGCAACCAATAAGCATGATTCCCAGTTGTCAGTGTGAGACTACCACATGCTACAGGCTCAGAGTTTCACAATGGAACGTAATGTTCCTCAGCAAGGGGCGTCATTCTGAGAAAAGATAATCTTCATATTGTGGAAGTGATTGAATTCTGTAATTTGTAAACTATTCAGCAGATTTGAAAATGGTCATCTTTTCATTAAGGTAAACCTGCCACAAACTTAGTTTGTCTGGGTTACATTGCACCTTATTGGTTTAAATAAATCTTTTCATAACTTTTTCAGGGATCTTCTGACAAAATCTGCTTTTTTCTTTATGTGCTTTTTTTGTCTGGTCATTGCACTGCACTCTTTATGTAAAAAAAAAAGGAAATAATGAGGCTAATGAGGGGCTTCCATTACTCTCAGCAGTCATTTAAAGGCCATTGTGGAGAGGATTATGTCATTTATTTACTCTTATTTTGTAGAAAAGTTACAAGAGGAAATCCGGACACATATTAAACAAGGACAGATGCCTACAGCCGATGATCGAAGAAAAATGCCTTATACTGAAGCAGTGATTCATGAAATCCAGAGGTTTGCTAATATCGTTCCTTTAAATGTGCCACACACAACTCCAAGTGATGTGTATTTCCGGGGTTACTGCATACCAAAGGTGAGTTCCGGAAACCCCCCCCATCTATCAATAATACAGTCATACACCAAATGAACAGATGCGATACTAAGGCTAGCTAGTTCTAGGAAAGGAATGTAGGTCTCCTACATTGTGATTGTACACAGTTACAAAACTCCCATTTTAATTTACATGGTTGATAAATAACAGTTAAATTACATTATAGCTTGGCAGTTTCAATAGTTAAACATCTTCAGACCAGAAATCCCAGTACTGATAAAATGCTATAACCATTATGAAGCCAAATTACCATGTTAAGCTGCCATAATACATTCTTTATAATGTGGAATAAACAAATTATTAGGCATTAAGGTTACAATGGAGTGACACCTTTATTATGTAGATGGGTGTGCAGCGCTCGGGGTCATCAATAGGTGAATCAAATAAGTGTTAGCAAAACAACATGTGATCAAAATCTGAATGAGTGTTTGCAACCATAAAGGTATACTAAAGTGATAACCGGTGAACAAAAAAAATTAAAATAAGAATTTCACTTTGTGCAAAAGTGCATTAAATTAAAATAAATTAACTATACCTTAATAAAAATACTATGTTGTAATCACACGTGTATCAAGTACAAACATTAATGAAAGTGGTTAACAACAAATTAGCTCAAAAATATCAATAGGAGTGATGAATCACCATGTGAATCCAAAAATAATTATAAAGTTCAGGTATAGATGATGTATTGATGATGAGAATAAGCTTCAAAAACAAGTTCAATCCTTCTCCAACACCAAGTGTCCACGCCAAAACTCCCCTCTGGGATGCGGACTCACCAGACCCACGGTGTTTGTAGGCAAAGAGAGACGGAAAGCCAATTAGTAGTCCCACGGCTGTCTCGTCAGCGTCACATGGATCAATAATTTAGCGAAAAAAATAAAAAGGAAAAAGAACTCCTCATAGTGTAGTCGACATAAACGTTTATTAAACAAAAAGTAGTCACTTACAGTTAAAATCGATTAAAACGGCAGCTCACACGCAGTGAGTAGATATCCTGTACTTCCTGGTTTTTCGTGGTATTGAGAAGTATAGCCCCCACCTTTATTATGGCCTGGTGGATGGGGGCAGAAGAATAGCCTACCAAAGGAAAGTTTCACTTCTCAAGAGGCATGAGAAGACACCCAACGAGGCCAGTTATCTGAAAAATGAGAACCTTCTAAATTGTCCTTGTAGATTACAAAATGTATCAAAATAATGTAAATTGAGGGCTGTCTAAACAATCCATCCAATGTGTATCTAACCAGACCAGACCTTGATCTATAAAGTAGTTGGTACATCTAAAGCAGCTTGTACCATCAAATTGTAGGAGGGTCAGATGTGTCCATATTTGCTCACTTTCCATGCATCTATGGAGCACAAATCTCACCCAATCAATATTTTCTCCAATGCCAACTAGGAGGATAGGAAATCTGGTCATGTAATGTCAGCATCTGCTTGTGGATGTGGTCACTGCAAATGCCTGCTTACATTTAGGTACATATTTGTTTCCTGCAAACCTGTGATTTGTCCATTCCGGGCAGAACAACACATTTGCTTTAATGCAACATATACCCCCAGCATATACGTAAAGGAGAATTATGAGGTGAGTGATTTTCACTCAGCCTCATAATCTGAGCCGACCTGTGACAATGAAACTGTCACTGGTCGGCTCAGTAGATCGGGAAGTGAGCGAACACATACCGGTGCTCGCTCACTTCTCGATCCGGTGCCGGCAGAGAGCCGTGACAGGGGAGGGACTGGATTCCCCCCTCCCTGTCCGATCTTCCAGCGCTGACTGGCAGAATGGACGGGGGGAGGGGGCGGGAACTGAGCCACCTGTCACTCACGCAGCTGGGTGGATCCAGACATAATTGTCGGGATCCGTTCCAGCTGCGGCGTCTCAGTATACCGCGAGCAGTAGCTCGTGCTTATACTGAGCTTTGGGTGACGGGAGGACGCTAGTTTGTGTCCTCCCGTTACCCTAAGGAGAACTATGGGGAAAAGCCCTAACCCCATAGTTCTCCTTTAACTTTCTTATGTTCTGAAGGCTGACTAAATATACCATCGACGTAAGGGGATAATGTTGTATATACGTGATTATTATACTTGTAATTCTAAATTTGTGGTATATTATATTAATTGGCCCTGTGCTGTGCTCTGCATCGGGGCAAGGATAGAATATCACTACACAAGTAAGCAATTCGGAATAGATTGGTTGACCATTTTTTGTACAGGGGCTCCATTGACATTTCAGATCTTGGATGTTGTACAATTACACATGAGGGGGTGATAGGGAAAAGAATAATGATGAAAGAAGTAATGTGCTTAGGATGATTAGAAACCCTATCCCTGCTGGGTTGGAACAGAGATTATGGTTTGTTGTCCCTTTATTGAATGTTATGCTTTAGGTGTTACATTTTGGCATTTATGCATCTGGACCAACATCAACATAGCAAGTATTTATTTGTATTTCTGTGGGCTAATTATTGTTAATTTTATTGGCTGGACCAGTGTTTTTTTTTTTTTTTACTGATCACAGTTGCCACTTCCTATCAGGTCCTCTTACTTGCTGTTGTTTATTTGGTTCATGATGTATGCACGGCAATGCTGGGTGGACAGGACATTACATGCTTGCACACAAGGTACCTGTAAGGATTTTGTTTGTGATTTTAATCATGTTCTTTGATGTTTGATGGTGCTTGGCTATGCACTAATAACGTTTTTTGTACGATTTTCAAATTTGGTCTGTCCCGATCTCTGGTTAACCCTTGACTGTCTCCTCTTTGAAGGCAGTCTATCTTGGTTTTTTATAACGTGTAAGGATTGTATATATTCTCCATCTTTTGATGTTGTTGAGGAGTGGAAAGCACAGTACTCTACAAACAAAACAACAATACAAGTATATTAGGTCTTCTGCTCTTCTCAATCCCGGTGTCCCTGCCGCATGTTTGATCAGAGGGTATACGCTATCTTGTTTTCCCTCTGCAACTTGAATCCGTGTTCCCCCCTGACACGGTTTTTTTTCCCCATGGTCCCCAGAGGAAGCACAATAGCGAAATGCGCCAGCAAACGCCTTGAAACGCAAGCCAGTAAGAAAGACCATAGTGATGGATTACAAGGAGCAATGAAGATGAATTTTGTATATGTATATATATTGTTTTAAAATTTGTATATATGTACCATATGTACTATGGCTGCATAACAAGGACATTATGGTGGAGACTTTATCTAGATTTTCAATATGTATGTCAATTTTCCTGTTTATAGTAAAATAGTTTTTTTTACTACACTTGTGCAATGGGTATAACGTCTCTTTAAGCCCCATATTCTATCTTTGTGGTTATTTATGATGTATTGATGTAGCAGTTTGTGGTTAGTTATGGGGGTATTTAGGGTCAGTTTACACCAGGGGTGCCCACCATTTTTTGTATTGAGATCTACTTTTCAAATGAGCAGCCCAATGAGATCTACCAACGATCTACCTCCCTCCTGCGTTCTTAAGTCAATGGCATGCTTTTTGAAGAAGTCCAGACGAGACGAAACGAGGCAAGGGATTCCTCTCCTACGTATCCGGTGATTCTACTAGTTGAGTGTCCTTTACACTTAAATGTTTTGAACCATCTAATATCCTGTAAGTGTGAACCTTCTTGCGTTCAATAAATTTGTTTAACAACTACACTTAGGATTCTTTTTCTCCTTTTCTTCCCTCTATATTATACTGTCTGATCCCGCTATCTATTTCACCTGGTGGGCTGGCTCAGCCGCCACTACAGCGGCGAATGACTGGGTAATTGTGGAAGAGAAGCAACCATCAACTTACTGCAGCAGCTCCGTGCCGGAGCATAGAAACATTCAGACTGCAGCCTCACTACTGTTACTATTTTTGCTTTCCTGAATCCAACTAACATTTCCAATAACAGAGAAGTAGACTATAGATGAGACTCTGTAATCCATATACATTTTTTCTTTTTATGCCTCCCGTTTAGAACGGTTATGGTTTGAGTGGCTCCGCTCCACTGACATCGATTTGTTGTTTCCCATTATCGTTTATCGTTTTATCGTTTATCGTTTTTTGTCGAAAAACATATTTTTTCCTTTTGAGTTAAGGATTTATTCATCTTTCACCTTGAGTGGCTCCGCTCCACTACCGCAGATTGCTTGTATATGATTACATCTTTCAAATATGATGGACAACTTGTAGTTCCGCTCTAGATCACCATCTCACTGTTTTATTGTCTGGCACAATAATTCATAGGTAGATTTCACTTAGACGGCAGTCCACAATCCATTTTTTTGCACCAATTTCACTGTGCGCCTTTGGGTTCACAGTTTATACTAGACACGGCTATTTAGCACTTTTTGATACTTTTCAAGTCACTTCCGCTTAAAAGCCATCACTCAGTTTTTTCACATACTTTATTTATTAGCATTTGTGATCACACATCCACATTTAGTATATACACATTAGTTTTTTTTATATAGATTGTGTTCATTTAATTGTATTATCACCTTTCACCACATCGATTTATATAAACTATTGTTTTGATGATATATCACGGACAAACCAAATAGATTTTGAACCGAGCGCAACATACAAGCCTTCCATTTTACATCTATACACACATTGTTGCGGCTGGTGCCGACATACCTACTTCCAGCGCAAACTATTTTGTTTAATATAATGGCATGCCAGCCATGCAGTGCGTTCGCCTGCACCAAAACGCAGCACAAAACGACAAATTCCTTTCTGGTACCGTTCTGGTCCAGTGTGATCAGAAAAAATGCTGCGTGCGCTATATTTTCCGATCGCACTGGATCGGAATGCAGGCATTGTGGTTTTCCGGTTCTGGTGACTTGAATTCACAGCCACGGCCCCTCCCAGCCCAGAACGCAGGGGGAGTTTACCATGCCATACAGTGCATTCCAGCAGCTAACGCCGCTGGAAAGCACTGCACTGTAACTCGTGAGAACAAACCCTAAACCCTGCCCTAAAACATTGCATTCTTTGATTCAGGCATTATCTGAGTTCAGGTGCGGGAGGGGGTGTGGCAGTGCATTGAAATGAATGTCACCATAGCCATGTCCCCCACCGGTATTGCAAGCGCCCTCACCTGAACACGTGGCACATTAGTGCCTGCGTTCCGTTTCAGTGCAATCTGCAAAATTAGTGCAGCATTTTTGCAGATTGCACTGGACCGGAACACAGGCACTAATGTGCCACGTGTTCGGTTGATCGCCCCTGAGCGCAGGCAAACGACCGGAGTGCAATACAGTGCGTTCCAGAGCCTGACCACTCTGGAACGCACTGTTTGTGGTGCGAACCAGCTCTAAGGCCTCGATCACACCATCCTCAGTGCGTTCTGGCGCTATTGTGGCTAGAACGCACTGGATCGCATTGCGGCCGGCTCATCCAGTCCAGTCAGAAAAAATGCTGCAAGCACTATTTTTTTCTGACCGGACCGCAGGCATTCATTTGCTATGCGTTTCCGTGTGGCCGATCGCATTGCAGCTGGAGAGCGTGGCTGCGGTGCCATTCATTTCAACACACCGCCACACCCCCTCCCTCCCCACAACAAACTGAGCCGGCCGCAATGCGATCCAGTGCGTTCCGGCCACAATAGCGCCAGAACGCACTGAGGCTGGTGTGAACGAGGCCTTAGAAGTCTCAACTACGTAGCCCCTTAACTATACTGTCAAATACCACTCAACCTGTTAGTTGCCAATAGAACCTACCTGCTTCTGGCTCTTCAGGTGTGGTCCCAACATGCTTGATGCTGCAGACTGGGAGGAGCGGGTCAGATGTGCCCAAAGCTGCGGGCTGGGAGAGGCCAGTCAAATGTGCGGCACACTGAAGAGAGGGAGGAGCAGCCGATGTCACTACGTGTGGGAGGCAATTATTATTGGACGCTGACGAAGAGGGGCGGGCCGAGTGTGCGGACCAAGTGTCTCGGTGTCTGTGCGGGTAGCGGCGGCCACCTACGCTACGTGCGTTAGGAAAGATTATTGGCCGCTTCAGACAGGAGGGGAGAGCCGAATGTGTCGGATGCTTTAGCGCCCGACACATTCGGGTACACAGAGCGTGGGACAGGGAGTCGACACATGATCTACCAGCGATAGCTTTGCGATCGACTGGTAGATTGCGATCGACCTTATGGGCACCCCTGGTTTACACCATAAGCAGCGTACTTAATTAATGATACATTACCGTGTGCTGGTGTATTGCATTGCCTTTCATTTGAATAGCACCCTAATGCAGCTCATGGCTAAGTGAACTGGGCGTTAGTGTGCACTAAACACATGGTATCATGCATTTAGCACACTGCCTATATTTTAAACTGGTCCTTAAACATGTTGTTTTGTATTTGTATGGCTTGAGAAAAGAGCAGAAAAAATTAAAATAAAAAAGCTATTTTATATGAAGTACTTTTTGAAGTCCATGGTGTAGGACACCTTTTGCTGCAATGTGTTCTAGTTAATCCTGTGGGTGCTGATGGGTTGGTGACTATAGCCTAAGGCACTTTGAGACTGTTTGGCAATGAGTATATCTTTGTCACTCTGCTTTCTTTTCCTATCAGCAAGTTCCTTGTGTGCATATGAACCTGCACTGCTTCTTTTTCCCTTTGAACTCTACTGTACAGAGACTGCAAATGCTTATACCAAATCAAATGGAAGCGCCTTGCACTGCTTGTGTTTAAAAAAATACATTTAATGACGTATTAATAAATAACTGCAATAGTTTGTGTATTTTATATCTGCTTAGTGTTTAGCTGTAAGTATTGTACAATGTGCTTCTTCTTGCAGGGTACAGAGGTAATTCCTTTCCTCACATCTGTTTTGTATGACAAGACTCAGTGGGAAACACCTTATGAGTTTAACCCAAATCACTTTTTGGATGCAGCCGGCAAATTTGTAAAACGAGATGCATTTATGCCCTTCTCTGCAGGTAGGTCACCAGGATTATTACATCATACTTAAGATTATAATCAACAATTTCTATGGCATTACACTGAGAGATCTCCACCCCAAACTATGCCTGGTCTGTACGAGGGCAGTGTGGTGCTCATATCCTTCAAGCTCTTTGTGTAGATGCTAAACACACAAACTGTGTCAGCCTAGGCATTTGTATCGCCCCCTGACCCCCGAAGGCATGCGGTGGGCCCCCAAAGGCAGGGAGGGCTGACATTTCAATCTCGGGGTGGATTCTTAGCCGGGTTGTGGGATGAGAACAGTAAATTGGGCACCAGTCACTTTAAGGACTTTTAAATGCTTGTACAACAGCCAAACTGGGAAAGTGTGTATAGGGCTTCAGACAACCATAGCAAAAATAGACTCCAGACTTACCAATCCCTTCCAGCTTTCACAGTATGGCAAACTTTAGTTGAGCAGAGGAAGACACTATGTAGTAAAACAACAGCTGAGAAGGAGATATGCAACAGCTGAATAGGAGATCTTTCCTGGGAGAGACACCAGATGTGTTCCTGAGGTCAATGCCATTCTAGACTATCTGGCACCTCTAGCAGTCATATGGCTCCTCTGGTTCTCCTTCCCAGATAGTTCCAGATCCAAGGCCTAGTCAGCATCTCCAACCTTGTACATCCCACCCCCAGGCTAGGCCCAGGGGCGGACTCCCCTAGCACATGGCAATTCCTGAGTATTTATGCACTTTCCCAGCATGCACCATTGGCCATGAAACTCCTAGTGATTGGCTGGTGAGGCATAGACACTCCTAATGTTCCCCTTTTGGCTGCCCCACTCTGTGGCAGGGTCACACCCCACTCCAGGTAGGTGCAATCAATTGTTACATAGTTACATAGTATTTGAGGTTGAATAAAAACATATGTCCATCAAGTCCAACCTATTTGTGTATGTGTGTTTGGTCCTATTGGTGTGTAGCATGTATTGTTGAGCAGCTAGAAATAACGAAATGACACCAGACTACAAATCCGCCAGACTGATTACAGTGCTAGCAACACTAAATTTAAGCATCCACTCCACTTATGTGGAAGGGGCTACACATTATTTACCCAGTGCGGAATCTGCCTATGTGTGGCTGTAATTATTTCTACGATTGTTTATCCTTTAGACTCTATGAATATATTGGGGCAGGAGCATATCATTGCTACCAAATGTGCTGCCTCTATGTGAACTTAGCAGTGATGCTCACAGATATAAGTTTGTGGAAACCATTGTGGTAAGAATTGGAAACAATCTGGTGTTGTGCAACATTTCTAGACACCCCATGACCTACTGTTCTCAGTGGGGTAGAAGCAATCAGCCCTTTTGGATTTTTATTATGATTTTTTCTAACCCCAGCAACTTCCTAAGTGCAACTTTGAATGATACATGCATGCAAGTTTTTTCAAAAGATCTTTTGTTAGATCATACCTACGAATATATATGGGTAGTGTTAGAGTAATGTTATCATCTCCCATCACTGCTAGTCTTCTGATGAACCCTGTTCATACCATTATAATTATACTGTATTTCCCACATTCACACATTTGAAGTTGCAGCTCAAATTACAGCCATTCTCAAGAACAAGAAACAGCTTTACCCACGTTTTCATGGTTTTTCCACAATTGTTCTATGCTACTCCCTTGCCTAACATGCTGTTGCTTTTACCAATGTTTTAGTGTTTCCCAAGAAAGCCAATGAGGTTATTGACAAATTATACATTTTCAGCACCTGGCAGGTATCTAGTAGTAGCAGTTCACAGCACAATTCAGTTGTTCGAGAACATCTACCATAAGATCATGCTTACCTCTACCACGCCATTCCCTTGATAGATTTATTTCCAGATTATTGAACATTGGCTAAGCATATTATGTCATCCTGAATTGACTTTGTTCCCCCAGGAAGAAGAGTTTGTGTTGGAGAAAGTTTAGCCAAAATGGAGCTTTTTTTGTTTTTTACCGGCCTTCTGCAAAGCTTCACATTCTACCCACCTCCAGGAGTCTCCAGAGAAGATATAAGTCTCAAGCCTGGCACTGGATTCGTTTTATTTCCTTTACCACACTTAGTATGTGCAAAGCTTAACTTCTAGTCAAGATCCACAATTCAGAAGTGACAAGAAAAGGTCTTAAATCCACTCAAGAATGGATAAAGGGAATGTGTAGTCATTTACATTTTTCTTTTAAGATAAAGATGAAGAACATGTTGATGTAAATAATTTGGTCAAAATGAGTTATTGTCTTGAAAGCTTGTTTTATGCATAATGGGCAAGTAATGTGTAAGTAAGGAGGAAGCAGTTATTTTTGCTCAGTACATACTGTATGTAGGATCTGCTTCATCTTTTCTCAGTTCTTTACTCTGTTTTAGTTTACTGCTCCTTCTTACCATGCAATTCTGTGAATCTGCTGACCCGCTTAAAACAACGCAGTTCTTCATGGTATAAGATTGGCAATTATCCAGCATATGTGCTTTTCTCGAAGTAGCTACACACCACATTTGAAACACAGTATTACCCAATCAAAGGCCAATACCATTTCTATGCTTTGAAAACCCTGCTCTCCTTCCATCAGAAAGGGGAACCCCAACTCACATTGCAAAAGCATAGCAGATGCAGCACATTGGATTCTGCACTGTTTTGGTTCTATGATTTACTTGGACAACTATGACATTTGACCAATAGGTTTGAGTTTACTAATGTACAATATATCAGGGTCGGGCTGTCATTTTTAAAAGCCTTGGCAAACAAAAAAACTGTGTATTTTATTTTTACATGTGTTTGCTTATTTTGATGGAGCACTTATATAGCCGGTTCACGTGCACTGTGGAAGGCCAGTTTCAGTTGCACAGGCTGCAGTGAATATAGATGGCAAAGGCATTTATTACATCAGTTTTAATTGCTAAACCAGGGGTGGGAAACCTTTTTTCTGCCAAGGGCCATTTGGATATTTATAACATCATTCGGGGGCCATACAAAATTATTAACTTAAAAATGAGCCTGCTATATTTGGTCAAACATTTAATTAACTCCCCCCTAATGTGATGACTGGAACTGCTTCTCTTTGGCGATTTGTAGCTAAGCCCACAGTGGTAAATGATGAGGGATTGACTACAGGGATCTTGTCACTGACAATGCTGCTAAAAGTCAATCACTGAGCTACAAATTGCTGAAGTATTAGACGGCGAATCCATAGAAAATAACTGGAACTGTTAGTGAGAAATCCTTTTTAAAAAGTAGGGATCACTGAGAACAAATTGTTCGACTGACATTAACCTAACAGCTGATGCCAATGATACAGCAAAAGCCAAATTGACAGCTAACCCGTGCAGTGTATCCATGGAGCACATTTGCTGCAATTTAATCTGCAGAAGAGCCAGAGGCACAGTGAGCCTCATGCCCCCTTTGCAGACTGCCCTGTATGATGATGGGACTTCTATACACTGTGTCACTGAACTCACTACCTTGTCTGGCGATCTGATCCCTTTACTCTCTCCCCTGCTGCATTCTGTTTGTGACACCGCTGAGCTCCAACGTTTACAGGGCTGGTGCACGGTGCATTTTACTGCCTTCCCCCGGCACCCACAGGTGGCTCTGGCATTGCCTGTAGAGTAGCGCCGGAGGGGGAGCAACAATATAATCATATTAACAATATGATCCGCCACTGGGGTAGAGGAGGGGTGGGCTGGGCCGAATGTGTCTGAGGCTGCAGGCAGGGAGGGGCGCATCGCCCTTTCCAGTCTACAACGTCCAGTGACTAGGGTAGCCGGTTCAGAGGGCCAGACCTAATGATCCTGCAGGCCTTAAACGGCTGCAGGCTGGACATTCTCCAACCCTGTGCTAAACCAAGCTTATACAATATCATTTTGCATGTTTGCGATAATTAACCCGTGAAAATGAAGCCTCTAAATTTTTATTGCTGTCTGTGTCTTCAATTGCAAGATTTACCCTTTATTTATGTCCTGGTGGCCATGGTCACTGGAACAGAAAGTGATGAGAAATCTAAAATGTTATGGTTATTATGGAAACAGGTAGAAACTTCAAGGGTACCTGTTTGTTATGGAAGAGGCTACAGAGGGTACAGGGATGAGGGAGGCCTAATGATGCTAAAGACTTCATTGTCAGTCGATGGTATGGATGCACCGATACTGATACTAGTATTGGTATTGGTGCAGATACCGAGTATTTGGGAGAGTGCTCCTACCAAGCCAATCAGCATGGAGCCGGGTTCCCAGCCAATCAGGATGCCAGGTGGCGGGTAATGACACGCCGCCCGGCTTTCTGATTGTCCAGCAAGCCAGCTCCATGCTAGCGGAAGTACCGGTATCGGTACTTGGTATCAGCGAGTACCAAAATATAAATATCGGTGCTCGTACTCAATACAGACAAATCGGTATCAGTGCATCCCTAGTCGATGGTCCTCAGAAATTGACCGGCAATCAGGCAAATTATCCCATGAACCCAAACTTTCCCAAACCGGTCTAATAAAACAACCATAAGCAATGGCCACCACCCATGAAATACATGCTTGTAAGAAACCTTGTTCCTGGCATCCTTAGTCAGTACATTCTGATCTCCAGCTGAAAGGCACAAAGACCTTGCAGACCACACACTCCTCTCACTAGCAGTGGAGACCAGGTGAGAAAATTACACCTAGGATGTGCAATTGTGGATGCAGGCACATAGACTGATGTCCAGTGACAAAACATACAAGGTCTAGACAACCCCTGCTGTAAAGATATGCAAATTAAACATTTGGCCTTCCTTCAGCACTGTTTTGTTATGTATATTCCGAATTAACTCTGCCCTAACTGGATCATGACAGACCTGTACTGTGTTTTTCAAAATGTTTATGAAAATATGATTTAGATCTACTTAGTCGTGGCTGGGAAAGGAGAGGTACATTAAATGCTAGACTTTAGGCAATTGTGCACATTCAACCTTGTGATAACAGTTTGGAGAAAGCTCTTTTCTGTTCCAGCATAAAAGTGTCCCCGTGTACAATGCCACCTCTATATGACTTGGTTCAATGAGTATGGTTTGGAGGAACTCAGGTAACATGCACAGAGCCTTGACCTCAACCCTAATGGACACCTTTTGGATGAATTAAAACAGCACTGAAAGTCAGATCTACTTGTCACACATCAGGACTCAATCTCACAATTGCTTTCTTGGCTAATAGGTACAGTATCCTAAAGTAACCAGCTGTGTGCCCATCAGGGGCGTATCTGCCGCAAGGCAAACAAGGCGTTTGCCTGGAGCGGCAGATTCCCTGAGAGCGGCACTTGCTGTGGTTCTCTCCCCTTGATAAATGTATTCATCAAGGGAAGAGAACCGTAGGCTATAGTAGTGGCGGGGACGAGGACGGTTGGGGACTAAAAATAAATGATGCCAAGAAGCCAGATTGTTACCCTGCACTATTAAGGGTCTCCAGTATTATAATAGATGTTCACGGTACTAATGAAAAGCCAAAATGAATTGTATCATTAAGGCCTGGTTCACACCTGGGCATTTAACAGCGCGTTCCTACGCGCTGTAAAACGCTCAACATGTGAAAACCAATAATTGCCTATGGGCATGGTTCTCACCTGGGCGTTTTACAGCACGTAGGAACGTGCTGTAAAACGGCCTACGCCCAAAGAAGTACAGGAGCTTCTTTGGGGCATATTTGCCGCGCGTATCCATTGGACCCTCGGGAACGCGTGTAAAAACGTGCGGCAAACGCGCATATTCCGTACGCCAAGGTGTGAACCTAGCCTAAGGCCCATTGACAGAACCCAGGAGAGTAATAAATGTAACAGTATACAATCATACACATACATTTTCACTGTGCAGTCTTTATCATTTATTTATTTTAGGTATTTATATAGAGCTGACAAATTATGCAATGCTTTACATACTGTACATTCACTGCCCCCAAGGAGCTTACAATCTAAGATCCCTATCTCACATACATGTACACACATACTAGGGCTAATTTAGACAGGAATCTTTTAACCTACCACCATGTCTTTGGAGTGTCGGAGGAAACACACAGAAGCACAGAGAGAACATGCAAACTCCAAGGAGAATTTGTCCTGTACTGTATTCAAACTGAGGGCCCCACCACTGCAAGACAGGATTGCTAACCATTACGAGTCTGTGCTGTCTTTTTTTGCAGTTATACTGCAAATGAACTGTGATTTGTGTTATTATCCCACCATGGTCCTGGGTCCCATAGCAAATTCCTTTTTACTTTAGAAGTTAAAGGGTTGGGGTTTATGCAACTAGATTACAACCACATGACCATCTATGACAGTCTGTACTGATGTGTACCATTGGCAGGGCTGTCTTTAACACAGGGCAAAAGGGGCAGCTGCCCAGGGCCCAGTCATTGTGGGGCCCACAGCAGCTGCCGCTTGAGCAGGTCATGTACTGCAAAACTCCTACCACTGGCCCTGCATCTCAGCACTGACAGCAGAGCGCTGAATGATCGCAGAGCGGGTCACACATAGAGAAGAGCTGGGTGGATGCCCTCCCCTTCCATGCCATGTGTGTGCGCTGGAGGAGGCGGTTTTGCTATGGCCTGGACCCCGATGGTCACTGGCCTTTTCACCTGGATAGGGGAGAGGGAGCCTGATGGGTGAGGGGACTACAGCCTGAATCAGGGCAGCAGGAACGGCAGCAGGAACGGTGGGTGTCTGATGGGGAGGCCCTGCATGTCTGTACTGGCTGCTGCATGTGTGAATTGGGGAACACTCAACGTCCAGAGAGAAGGGTCACTACATGCTGCTTGTCTGTATGTGATGGGGGTCACTATGGTGCGCTTCTGTATGTGATGGGGTCACTACATGCTTTCCATGTACATATGATGGGGGACACTGCGCGCTAGCCCGTGCTAGAGTAAGGCTGCAGAGACAGTTTTCTGAGGGCGCCGGGGGAGAGGGGGTGAAATATGCACCTTCACCTGTGGACACAATAATCCTTGCACCAGCCCTACCCTTGAGCCCGCAAAAGATACACGTGCGCCATTCTTCCGTTTACTGTGCAATCGGTATTGCATAGTGTTGTTCCGCCCCTGTTGTATAGGCGTATGCATGGGCGAAATTGCATGGCGGGGGCGGGTAGGGGGTGTATAGTAGTGGGGGGCCCCTAGAAAATGTTTGCCCAGGGCCCAATCAGTATTAAAGACGGCCCTGACCATTGGGGTGGTGCCTGATGTTGGTTCTACCATAGGCACCTTCAAAACAGCATCATATATCGGTACTCGTACTCAGACCCAAAAAAGTGGTATCGGTGCATCCCTAATATCCACTACTGCAGGAGTCCTACCACTGACACTGACATGTTCAAGCCTTCATTCATTAAAAGAATGTGCCATGTAGCTCATGCAATGTAAAATAATGGATACATGCATGTATACAAAGTATGTATGCCAATGTTATTGACCACAATTCTATGCTACAGCACACAAACACAAACCTAATCAATACATGCAGTAAATGTATATAGGAATTTAAAATAAGCTGCTACAGCACCTCAAATGAGGGTATGCATAGCAACTATATAGTCTAAATAGTGCAGTGCTATTTTCCCATCAGCTTACAAGAACAGTTTACAAGCTATTTTATACTCATTTTCATGTCAAGTCAAAAATGCATATCACAATGATAAAAACATAAAAATAAATTAGAGAAGCTCAAAATGTAGTTTTCCTCTACCAACATAATGGATCTGGGGGGGTTGCTGATGGGGTGAGGAGGAAGGTTTTGTTAGGGAGTGGAAGATTTGTGCTTGGGGGTAGGTATACATAGTCCTGAACCCTGTATTCTGAAGAAAAAAAATACTCCAAACCCCTGTACTCTGACCAATCCATACTTCTCATACTTCTGACACCTGAACTCTGTGCTTTATATATTTCTGACTTCTTCACTCTGTTTGTTACATACTACTGACCCCAGCACTATGTGTGTTGCATACTACTGACCCCACAGTCTGTGTATTGAATTCTACTGACCCCGACACTTTGTGTGTTACATACCACTGACCCCTGTACTCTGTACATTCACACTCCTGGTACCTGCACTCTGTGTGTTACATATTACTATCCCCTGTACAATACATACTCCTGACCCCTGCAATTTGTCCTCCATTACATACTTCTGAGCCCTACAACCTGTGTGTCACCCCGCCGATACTCTCCTGATACTGTCGGGCATTCGGTCCATGACCGAGCGCCCGACCTTTCAGAGGGGGGTGACACCAAAATGACTGTGAGTCATTCTGGTGTCACCCCTCCAATGCTGTCACCCGTGTGCGGGCCGCACCCCCCGCACCTCCCTTGTGGCGCCACTGGATATAGCATGCAGCCATAATTGCCTCTCCCCAGTATGTGGTAGACAGGTCTGCATCAATCAGCATGTTCCTTTTCTTTTAGGCTGTAACCGCGCTATAACTGGACTGTGACTGTGCCTGGGCCCATAACCTGTTGGAACTTCTTGCACTGCCTCACAGAGAAAAACAAGCACACAGTCTGATATGCATGCTGCTCATGGCTTGAAAAACAGGAAGGAAGCCACAGCTTTATTCTCTACCTTATTCAATACAACAGAGTATCTACCATAGATACTGTATAACAGAACTTATAAACACTGCCATCTAGTCACCAAAAATTGTATACTGCAGTAGTTATTGCTATAAATACAATAATGTGTATTCTAACACTAGGTTCATTTGGTTTCCCCTAATCAATCTGTCATCATTTGCATCTGTCTGCTGCTGGGGGTACTGCTGGGTGTTCCGTGGTCACAGAGCAGAGCGACCAATGAGAGATTGCTATGAGTTAATATCCCTCTCCAACTAATCACTGTTAAACAATGGCCATTCTAGAGGTTTCTTACAGAGGTAACACAGGGAGACCTGTTAATTATTTTACTGTAGATCACCCCTTAGGAGCCAATGGTAGTTTTATCCTGCATTGGCATATCACTGGTCGAGTAAGGGGGACGTTACACTAGCATGATGTGACCACACCCACCATTCACCACAGCACACTATGCATGCCTCATCATTGCTTCCTTCAGGGTGCCTAAGAATGCCCTAAGTATTTCACAATAGAATGGAGATGTTACTAGAGTCCCACTCTGTTTGTTGTTTAAATGAGGGAGTATTTCTATCAGGGACACAAGCCATATTTAGTACTGGCTGGGGGAGCAAGTGCCCCCCAGCACTGTCCTTTTCTTTTCTCCGATCCGTTCCAAAAATATTTAGCTATTGTGAAGTATAGAATATTCCAGAACATGTTTATTCCATCCATGTTTTATTTTGCAGACCACAGCAGTCTGGGTGGTAGGGTTTCTTTCTATAATTATTTTCCCCTGTTTGCAATATTTTCTTGAAATTTACAATGAAAGGGACATTCTTTGTCTTTATTGAAACATAACATGAACAAACGGTAAAGGCTTTGACCAGCTGCAAGAGCCTTTACATGGGCGGAAAGTTGGGACAGGTCAGATTATGATGTATGCAGTCCCCAGATAAAAGGAGCAATTAACTATTCAGTCTCATAGCTGTTACTGGTGTCATCTCTGTCCTTTGTATACCCACAGATGAGAATTGCAGTACAAGTAGTAGATTTTTTAAAATAAGATACCTTAAAGCACATCTACCATTGTATATAGTATATACAGTATGTACTGCTTTGCCACGTAACATTGGCATTACCCAGAATAATGTTCTCCTACTGTACAGAACATAGGTGTGTGCACAGGGTGTGCCAAGTGTGCCTGGGCACACCCTAATCAGCTGAGCGCAACACCAAAACTGCAACAGGGGGCATCATGTTTAGAGTCACTGAGCCGGTAGAGAGATCACAAAGATCACTCTGTGACCGGCTCAGCATTACAGAGCACAGACGCACTTTCCACTTACATTCCTCGCATAACAGTCACAGTCCTTGGTGCCTGGGAAGCTGCAAGGTAGCGTGGCTGCCGCTTCTTAGGCTTCCCATCCTTTTAGAAAGCCGGGCAGGTGGTCACATGCCAGGC
Organism: Nanorana parkeri; assembly: GCF_000935625.1. Classification (NCBI taxonomy): domain Eukaryota; kingdom Metazoa; phylum Chordata; class Amphibia; order Anura; family Dicroglossidae; genus Nanorana; species Nanorana parkeri. Next base: position 902,825 of record NW_017306271.1, on the reverse strand, counting down.
TGTCTGCTTCATTACTGCAACCTTGCTGGAAGAGGTAAGGGACAGATGAAGAGATGGGAATACGGGATGTCTTCATCTAGTCAGTCTAGGGGTTGATTTCCAGCTGCACCCTTTAGCACTAACCACCCATAAATTGATGTCCACTTCAGTATTATGATGCTAATTGAACAGTTTATTGAACACATTCTGTGGGAGAGGGGGTATAGGGGTTTTGAATGCCTAGGGTGACCATTAACAACTCCAGACTCACCAGACTTTGCCATAACTGTGATGCAGATCCACAATCCAGGAAAGAAACACTGACCCTGCTCTGAAGTCCACATAGATTAGAAAATGTACTGCTGTGACCCAAAAGAGAAGTAAAGCCTAAACAAAGGACTGGCATTACTTCTCTTATATGGCTGAACTCCAGGCAGATATAACACATCATTAAATGTATTTTTTAATGCATGCTGTATAAGTACCTGAAATTGTCTTGGTATCAACCTCTTGCAGTCCTCTGTACAGCAGAACTCAGACTAGGAGGGGCAGCAAAGAATGCCCATCAGTTGTGACAGCAAGGCACATGCTAATAGCAGGAAAAGGCTAAGAGACAGATGAGTTTAGCATTTTGCTGCTTTAAGCATACTGTGCACAAGTGTGGGTATGACTGCACTGTGGAAACCTAAGTCACAAAAAAACTCTCTCACTCCTCCTGTTTGGAGTCACTCAAATTTTCCTAAAAATATTAGCCTAGAGTTTATTTGTTTATTCTGGATCATTACTGTTTAAAATGTTCCTGCAAAAGGTATAATGTTTGTATGATCTCACACATAGCATGCATACATAACAGCCAAGCCCGTCTCTACCCTGTACGCTGCTTGAGGCCATTGAGGGTCGGTTGTTCGGGTTGTGGGTGCTGGTGATAGGGGGTAAGGTGGTGTCAGATGGGGTGGGATGAACCACTGACGTCACTGGTTGCCAGGAGCTTGGTGGGACGCCAGCCAGAGTGTCCTGTTCAGCTCCCTGACAACAAATGATGCCTGTGAGCTGGACAGGAAGGAGGGACAAAGGATCACATGTTACTAAGAGCATTTAGCAAACTGGGACGCTGTGGCCACCCCTCTGCCGCCGGACCCCTCACGTGCTGCTCCTCTAATGATTGCAAATGTACCCCAAATCATATTCAGAAAAGAGTGCATTTATTGTTATTGTACCTTATAGGGAATTGTGCCGCTATCCTCTATAACCTCAGTGATTTATTCTGATGACATATTGTTCCTTTTATACCTTATAACCTTGATATTTGTAATATGTAATTGTATGTAATTGTATTTGTAATATTTGAACATTAAACTTTGGCATCAAAATTTCTAAACTTCAAACAACCATCAGCATCACTGAACAATAAAAAAAAAAAGGTTATACAGGATTAAGGAGTGAAAATCTATAGCATGATTATGCAATTAAAAACTAGAAAAACTGGCCGATTAGACAACATAGTGCGTTAGTTCCATTTGTGCCCTAGGAAAAATTAATATGTTGACAATACATATTTATCCCATGCATATAAATGTTGTGCATTTGCACACATTGTTACATTGTCATAACAGCTGCTCACTATGACTGTTCTCACCTACCTCCTGACAAGGATTGACTTGCTTTTGTATCTTACAACATGCATTTTATTGTTTTTCTACTGGATCAATGGATCTACAAGCAAAGGAAAGATGCCTCCGGGCCCTAAGCCTCTTCCTTTTATCGGGAACCTCAATCTGGTGGACCTGAAAAAGCCATATGAGTCCCTAATGGAGGTAGTACCATTTAATATTAATATATGGAAAGGATGTTTAGATAACATCTCTCTGTATTTACTGTATACAGTATATACATGTATACACATGCAATATTACACATGCAATTTGTATTACAAGTCTATTAGTTGCTTATATTATACTGTTGACAAGCAAATAGTAACTGTGCTTGAACTCTGTCCTGTGTTATACAGCCAAATTTTAGGAAGATGGGGAAAGTTGCTTAAAGGAATATCATCCTTTTTTTCACCTCCATGATTTAGTAAATAAATTGTTAATATAAAAGTTACGCGCTTCTGGGGCTTGATACTTGAGTCCTGTTTAGGGCTATAAACAACACTCTCATACATGGAAGGACAGGGATTCTGGCTGTCCACAGAGGGAAGGAAGAAGGAGGGCCCCTGTGCGGTGCACAAAGGGTGTGGCGTTGATGTCCACCAACGTCTTGGCCTGGTTACGTTGTGGGCGGGACTTTGGTGTACTTTAGAGTAGAGCAGATGCCCTCTGTTTTCTCCATACTTTTGCTAGAGACTGCTGGGGGAAGGTGAGCGGTGCTGCTGGGTACATAAAGGTCACTCTGGAGTAGTGGGAGCCTCTATGAAACTGTGCAGAGTGACAGTCTCTGTAACCGACAGCATCCCATGCATACATTTTTTGAAAGCATAATTTGGTATCATCAGCAGTTTCCAAAATGGAACTCCTAATTCCAATCTCAGTGTAATTTATAAACAGGTTAAACAGCATTAGCTTCAATATACAGTAGGACACTGGGGCACACCACTCACAACACTAGACCACTAAGGCCACTAAGCAAGCTTTCTATTCATGTACTGAACATACAGTTGCATTCACACTAATAGAGCTTAGTTTTTAAATGAAGCATTGTTGGGCACAGTGTCAAATTCTTTTGCAAAATCCAAATAAATTGCGTCTACTGCCTTACCACTATTCAAGCTAATGCTTACTTACTTCATAGAATGCCAACAGGTTGGTCTGACAAGAGCAGCCTCTCATAAATCCCTGTTGGTAGTTACTTACTTGCTAAGTCCCTTAGCATTCCCTCAAACACTTTGAATATTATTGCTGTTAGGCTAACTGGTCTGTAGTTTCTTGGTATACATCTAGACCTTGGAATACATCTAGATCACTGCACTCTGTATGCTGGGAGTACAGTGGTCAGATGTATGCAATGTATGGCACTATACACAGAGGACAGTTGTCAGGAGTATAAGATATATCACATAATATACAAAGAGCAGCAGTCAGGAATATGTAATGTACAGCGCGCTGTGATTGGCGGAGGGTTGCCATGGCGATAGAATGCTGACCGGATCGGGAGCCGTGCTGTGTCAGATTACACAGCGCGTACCAGCGGTAGTTCCGCCACTGTTATCTAGCATGATACACAGGAAGTTTTCTTACATATATGTTACCTGCACAATGCTGTATTCTGATCAGTGGCGTAACAATAGCCATAGCGACCCAGGCGGCCGATACGGGGCCCAGGCGGGCCCGGCCAGGACACCCCCCTGATGCCGTGAAGGCCGCCTGGGTCGGTTTGGGTTTGAACGCACCGCTGTTCAGATCACCGTGATCTGTGCAGCGCTGCGTTCTTCTCCATTGCCTCTGCTGAGTCAATGAGAGTCAGCAGCGGCGGTGGGGGAGGTTGGACTTGGAGGGGAGGAGGAGGCGGGGCCTGGGGGCCAACATCAGAGAAGGAGGCGGGGCCGGTGACGGAAGAGGAGGTGGGCGACGAGGGACGGAGCGGGCATCATTCCTCAAGATCTCAGTGCTTCATCTAAACGCATAACCAACAGTTATCAGGGAAAACAATTAATTAGACAAGTGTAAAAATCTTGTGCAATTACTACTGTCTCCTCCTCTACCACCGTAAATAAACAGTGTAAGTAGCATCCATCCCTTCTACAACCATCTCCACTGGCAGGAATGTACAGTATATATGACTGGGTATGCCAGTCATATATGTTTTAGATTTGCAGATGCTACCAGACTTTGATCTATGTGAACTGCTCTGCTAGACCATTTGCCTTTTGCTGGCCCTCTCCTACTCCATTAGGCTGGCTACACTTAGTATCACACTAACAAAATCAGATAGTGGAATATGTTACTAAAAGCAGTTTGATCTGTGGGTGGTTGAGCACTGCACTTGGCCATCTTGCCACCCCACACTATAACCTTTTTTTGACTTTATGGAAATCCGGCCCTGGAAGCTATTGTTGTGTTGATACAAAATCTCAGCATGTCTGCTTTCTGTTAAGCTGCGTCAACCCGTAACGGACATGGGCAGCAGTGTTGGCAAGGGGTGTATACTCTTCTTTTTTAACTTTACTTTCTGCACTTTTAGTAACGTACAAGTAGGGAGACTTCAGACAAATTCTTCCTGACAAATCCACGCAAAAAAACTTCTCCAAAACAAGGACTTCTTGGTGGCCACATTTTTATATGCCAGGCTAATCAAAATGATTTTTTTTGAATCGCAGCTCTCAGAGAAGTATGGAGAAATATTCACTATACACTTTGGACCCAAGAAGATGGTAGTGATCGCAGGATACAGCGCTGTGAAGGAGGCTCTGGTCAACCAAGCTGATGACTTTGGAGAAAGAGCAGTTATGCCAATCTTCAAACTATTAGCTAAAGAAAAAGGTAAGTTTAGAGAGATCATTTTATGTAATCCTTATTTTTTTCTGAAGAAATAAATCTTTCCAACAATTAATTTTGAAAGTTCCCTTTGCCTGACAACATTAGTTTTTTTAATACCAACTTTAGCAATATCCAGAACATGTTTGGTTCACCACAGGTTTTGTATTCAGTTGGCCTATATGGTGGTTGATGACCACACATAAGTAATCATTATTCAAACATTTTATTTCTCTTTGCATGTTCTAGTATTTGGTACAATTCATCCAAATTAGTCTAAAGATAAGTTTCTAATGCACAAACTGTGAGCATGGGTTATTGGAAGTCAGCCTGAGTACAGCAATGATTTACAGAGGTTTCTGTGACACCAACACTGGTGCAGGAACATTTCTGTCTGAGCTTTCACATTTTTTTAAAAATTCCAAAAGCAAATCAGTTGCTGAACTAACTGGAATTCAACTTTGAGTAGTGATGAATGTTAAAGGCTCAGTTACACAATTGGTGGAAGTAATCAAAATGGGAGCAGACAAAATCTACGGCAGTTGCCCATTGCAACCAATCAGCTTTTCTCTTCAGTTTGTTCAATTAAGATTTGAAAATGAAAGATATAAGCTGATTGGTCGCAATGGACAGCTGCTCCAGATTTTATCTGTTCCAGTTTTGATAAATTTCCCTCCATGTGCTTTGAGCTGCCTTGATCTGCATGCAGACTCAACGCAGGGGTGCGTAGAAAACAATTGTGTGCCCTGAACACACCATAACACTGTGTTGAGGTGTGTTGTGCTGTGCTGCATAAAAATGTGACACTTGGTACTGCACCACAACACGTCAGAGATGGATTGGAATGGAATTTTATTTTGTGGCACTTCAATAAAGTTATAAAAACAAAAAAAAGTAAATAGTACCAGCATGAGAGCTAATGTGGTCAAGTCCTTATTGATTGCTTATTATCATTTACTGCACTTTGGGCATGGCTCTTATGCACTGGTGTTAGACAATAAACAACTTGCTTGTTTACATAACATCATCTTTATTTTAGGTATAGTATTTAGTAATGGAGAACCTTGGAAAGCCATAAGGAGGTTCACACTCTCAACTCTTCGAGACCTTGGAATGGGGAAGAAAACAATAGGAGCCAGAATACAAGATGAATTAATTCCTCTTATAGAAAACTTCAAGTCACACAATGGTAACAAGTCCTATTAACTTAAATTGTTTAAAATATATACCTTTATTACAAAGTCCTAATATGAGCTACCTATGGAAGGAGCCAGACACAGATAGGGTCATTCTGATAAGGCCTAAATGATTAAAAAATATTCCTTCATTTGAGGCATAACGTATTACATTAACGCTAAGATATCATTTTTTAAACAAAGATAACAACTAAAATGGTACTTAAGCCTTATGTCTGGATAATAAAAACCTTGCTACATTTTATGCTGATTTTGTTTAATATAAAATAAAAATGTTCAATAAAATGACAAACACCAATTTACATCACAAATGGACTAATAAGGTCAACATAGATGCTTTAACAATGATATAAATGTTAAAGGTTAATATACAAAAATAGGGACATATCTGTTTATTCATAATTAAACAGCAAGCAGAATTTTATATTAATTACAGTGTTTAAATAAACTACAGCCGCACCCCAACAGGTTGGGGCTTATGCCATAAATCTCACAAATGGCTGAACACAAGGGAGTAACCTGAACTTTCTATATCAGATGCTTTCAATGACTCATGCAAGCGTCAGTCTTTCTCTAGTGAAGAAAATGGAGCATCAGTGATCTTTGATATAAACAGATGTGGAGATTCCCAAAGTAGGATGCCTATATACAGTAGACATTACCTTGTGTATTGGGCTCATTTACAGGATGTGTTATTTTTGCTATATATATTGTGTATTATAGCCCCTTATCATGCACAATAATGGCAATGAATGAATATAATTATAGTTATAATAGTTATTTACCCAAGATTTATCAAAGGGTCTAAAAAATAGCCTGGTCTGTTCTATTATAGCAACAAGTTGCTTTAGAACATTTTATTTGATGCAGCCTTGAAAATGAAAGGAACAGATATACTGTACATGTCTTGTAGAAACACATATATATGTGCCCTGTGTCTATACACATGTGTCAGTATGGAAACTATCCTTTTTACCCTGTAGTCACTAATTATTGTTCCTATTGCAGGTATCATTTTCAAGGACACATTTTAGTCTCAGTGGTGCCTATTCAGTGCTGTGTATTAACATTTAAATACCCAATACCCAACATTTCTGCAGACTCTTTCATATTTAAAGCCACATTTAGCTGATCCCACAGTGTAGTCGAAATATCAGACTGCTTTTATGAACAATTCACAGCAAATTCACCAGGGCTATTCTGTTTTTTTTCTTTAACATGTTCTAGGTGAACCATTTAACACAACCCTCATAATAAACTGTGCAGTGTCCAATGTTATCTGCTCTATCATTTTTGGAGAAAGGTTTGATTATGATGACCCAATGTTCAAAAACATTGTTGAAATTACGATGGAAAATGCGAGACTGGTTGGCACACCAAAAGTAATGGTAAGCATTGCTTTTTTTTTTTTTTTTATGGTCAGCGTAAAATTTATTAAAACAAATGTAGACATACAGTATGTAAAGTTCCTATTACCCCCATTGCAGCCATATAGAGAACCCTACCCTAAAGCAATAACATAGTGGAAAGAAGTGTTGGACTCCTGTCTTCCCAGAGTGCCCTCCAAAAGCCAGTCCTGAAAGCGTTAAATGATCTAAAAAGCATAGTACACAAGTGCATTCGCTTGGTTTTCCACTGCGGCAATTTGCCAAGGAAAAAATAAATAAGTGCAGCACTATACCTTTATATCATACCCCAAACCCTATACAAAATCAACTATAGTACAACATACAAACAATATATGAAAATATATATAATAAATGAAAAAGTTCCAAAAAAACATGTGAACACAAATTACACCGGGAGCAAATCCAAGTACGGTACTTATGTACACCCCAGTGCACATTCATCTTATACATTCATCAAGTCCATTTAGATGTCCATTATTGTATGCAACGTGTTACTCCAAATCAAAGCAAAGTTAAATGTGTTGCTCCAAATTATCCCTTTCAGGCAGGGTCACTCATAAAAGCAGATTTTGCCTAAAAGGGAAAAGTGGACGCTTGATGATGCTTACTAACTAATAATTAAGGTTGCCCTGATAAGATGAGTTTTAGTCCATTTGAATGTGGAATGGAACACAAAGGGTGTTTTAGAGAAACACATTTGCATGTTTTTCTTTTGTTTGTGTGGATAATTAATTTATTCATGTGCTGACTGATAACTTTTGGAATAAGAAAACGGTAAGAGCACAGAAGGTTTCTCACGGTTATAGAAAAATAATATTCCCCAGAATGTGACTATGCCTTATGCTACAGGCTACCTTTGGTGGGATCCCTACTGGTAAAATGTTTGCCAGGGGAACAAGGATTGCATGCCACAGGGGTGCTGAGTGTGTTCAAACGTTATTGTGTACATAGACCAAAGTCCTAAGGATTGCTGATTTGTCTCCACAGCTGTTTAACTTTTTTCCTCGTATCTCAACCCTTCTTGGAGTACATAAAGAACTCAAGCAGAATTATGATGATCTCAGTGAGTTTGTTTTAAAGCGCATCAAACATCAAAGACAGGAGTTGAATCCAAATTCTATCTCTGGATATATTGATGCATACCTTATGAAGCAAGAACAGGTAAATGTTTTTATATTTAATATATGCTGAATTTGTAAAGCTGAAGGCATTGATTTAAGGAACATTGTTTTATTTTAAAATTTGCCTCACAGTTTGAGAACTCAGTGCAGTGGTACTAGATGACAAGTTGAGAAGTCACTTGGATCATTCAAAATGTTGTTCTGCTCCTCAACCAGATTCTGCCGGGCACTCTCTAGTGTGACATCACTTACATGACATTCTATTTCTAACAGTGCATGCTTATTTTCACTGTGTTGACTTTTTTTAACACGGCAGTTTCTCTCTAAAAGGGAAACACTAACATGGTAGCCTCTCTTTTACAAGGAAGTCTTTCATTTGACAGCCTCTCTCCAACAGGACAGTCTTCCTTTCACTCTTCACAGTCTCTTTCATGACAGTCTCCCTCTAACAAGATAGGTGTTTTTTTTTTTTACTTCTCTCTAGCAGAATCTATTTTTATTCTTCTCATCCAAATATTGTCCTGTATGCTAATGAGCGTGTATATCCTCACTCCCAAAATAAAGCACATGCAGTTCCCTGCAACCTTGCCAGTCTAATGGTCACTAATCCAAACCAATAACTATCTCTTTTCCAAGACATCCTCCTGTTGTTAACTAGTGTATTGGTTTGAAAAACAGACAAATCAATCCAATGAGTGAATTGTGTATTTTTTTGATTCTCCTGAATCTATGTATAAATATTTGCCTAGTCTGCAGGGAATCCTACAACTGGATTGCTTGGATTTCAAAAACTGTATGATTTCAAAATATGTATTCTGTAAAGATCAGATATATATACCTGCAGATATCCAGAAGGTTCAACTAGGGGTCTCCTGATTTAGCCATTAGTCTAACTAGCCACAATTCCTAAATCTTCTTCAGACTAATGCCCACCCATGACTACCTTCTTAACCAAATGCATCAGTAATTTACTCTCCCAAACCAATTTTTTCACTATATTACTAATTTAGTACAATGGGCTGTTTTTTTAAAAGACAACAGGAAGCAAGAGGATATCTCGTGAAAGTGAAGGGAATGCCTCAAACAATTGTATCTGAAACACATGTCCCTATTGGAAGATTTCCCCTCTTCCTTTTCAGGAAACAACTCCAAAATGTGAGCTCTTTGTCTCGATGACATTAGTCACCAACAGAGGAATAAATCTACGTAGACAAAAATAAAAATCTGAACTCGGTTCTAACCCTTCCACACTACATCAAAAAAAAATAAAAAATTTGGGGTTTACATATACTTTAAGAAAACATTGGAAAGAGAGAAAATGGGCCAAGGGTCCTTCATAGT
>NW_017306271.1:888550-893223 GCF_000935625.1 Nanorana parkeri | reverse complement strand
ACGAGATGTTGATGAAGTGTCAGAAGGACTTTGTAGAGAAATAAATGAACAGTGCCTGAATATTTTGATGTTTGTGTTTTAGGAGTCAGCCAAGGCAGAAAAGTACTTTGACAATGAAAATCTGGTCTGGTCAGTTTTGGATCTCTTTGCAGCTGGGACGGAAACAACATCTACAACACTACGCTGGGGCGTGTTATTGATGATGAAGTATTCAGAAATACAAAGTAATGTTGTGGGTTCGCAAAGTGATGTAATTTTGGGGAAATGCCTACTTGACCATCTCTGCTCCACCTCTAATTAATGACAGACATACCAAAATGCCTCATTATTATTATATCACTCAGCTGTAGATCCTCCAAGCTTCTCAGAATTGGTGCTGACACTGTCCTTACTTCTAAAGAGTGGCTACTTTGTTCCCCATGGTCCCTGTGTGTGTTGTAAAGTAGCCACCGCTCCAAGCTTGCTCACGTGATGGACTATAATGTCATGTTTAGTTTACTAATTTGTATTGAGATTGTAGTCTATCACAGGAGTATGAAGTAAAACCTCCTCAACGCATTCATGGACAGCAATAAACATTTGTTTTAAACTTTTGCCAAACCTGTTCTTTTGCCAAAACTATTTTAAAAAAACATTTGACTAGTGTTGGGCTTTAAAGGATGACTAAACTCAACAGGGAAAATGTATAATATAAATATATTGAAGGTTCCCAGTCCTAAGATGTGTTGGCTGCATTAGTTTTAATTTTTCAGAAAAATGTTAGCAAGTACAAAAATAATGTTATCTTACTTGTATGTAAACTACTAATTCTATGAATTCCCTTGTACTGGAGATGAACAAAGGCAAGCATGTTTGAAGTCTAGGCTGGGAGAAAACTATGGCTACCTCCATAGACAGAGTGGAGGAGTGATGAAACCACCCACTGGGACTGGGAATGTGTTATTCATGAGATTACATTCATATACGTACATACATATAAGGCTACTGCCCTATTGTATGTACGTATCTGTACATACTTCCCTTCCCTTCCCTCCTGTGTGCACATGCCCGACGTGCACAGAAGCTGCTGCTCCCTCTAACTAACAGGGGAGAACATTGGCTTCAGGCACAAAGCCGATTGGATGACAATCACAAGCTGAGGTGGTTCTTGACTTACACTTTATATCATACTTAAAAAGCAAGAGCTACCCTGCTGATCCTGAAACATGATAATCAGACTAAAAATAAATATGATTTTATTCACATATTGTGGAGATGTAATTTTTTTACTCTTACTTTTTAGAAAAGGTACAAGAGGAAATCCGGACACATATTAAACAAGGACAGATGCCTGCAGTGGATGATCGCAGGAATATGCCTTATACTGAAGCAGTGATACATGAAATTCAGAGGTTTGCTAATATCGTTCCTCTGAATGTGTCACACACGACTCCAAGTGATGTGTATTTTCGGGGTTACTGCATCCCAAAGGTGAGTTCCATAAATTCCTCCTCATTTATCAGTAGAAATATAAACCAAATGAAGTAATGTTTCTGTTGCTTTATACTGTAACTAAGGAACCAATTCTAGGAATGTACAGTAAGCATCAACATTGTCACTGCACAGGTAAAGGCCATTTCCAGCCAAAACCTCCACCTTTGTTTTATATGGTTGATAGCAGTTAAATAACATGCTTACTATAATACCCCCACCAGAAAATATCCCCACCAAAAATCCCAGTTTTGCTCAACTACCATAACCATTATAAAGTGAAAATACCATAATATACTGTCATGATAGATTTTTCAGAATAAATAAATAAATATACGATTGAAAGACACCTTTTATTATTGCTTTGTGGATGGGGCAGAAAAATAAACCACTCCAGGGAAATTTTATTTCTCAAGTTTCTAAGTAGAATGTGAAGCCAAAGAGTTAATTTAACCTTAACTTGCTAACCTTAAACCTTAACTGTTTAATTTAAGTTAAACAGTACCCTCTTGAAGAGACAAGTTATCTAAAAACGAGATCCTTCTAAGCTTACCATGTGCTTATGTGGTTTGTAACCACATTACAGAATTTACCAAAACTGTGTAATGAGATGGCTTATCTAAACAAAATACATTCACTGTGTATCTAAACAGACAGGTGCCTCGTATACATTGATACTGGTAGATCTAAAGTAGATCCATACCACCCAAACCATTGAGATGTTAAAAAGGCCTTCCAGCACAATGTAATTAAGCAACAGACATACCCCCTGTAACCCCCATGTAACCCGGGACAGAGGGATTTGATTCCAAATGAGAGACAGTGCCTCCAAGTTAGATACAGTTGGCAGTGCATCTATGGAGCACAAACAGCTCCCAAACCCAAATCAATATTTACTCAGAGAGCAGAGTAGAAAATCTGGTCATGTAATGACACATCTTGTGTATGTGGTCACTACACATGATTACTAAGAGTTTGGCACTAAAATGATTGCTCTCATTGCGACGTTCGCTGCGATATGTAACGTGTGTAGCGCAATTGTCGTTTTTGCGCGCCGGTGCACGGACGCACCATGCGGACGCGTATTTACGTTTATATGTGCGTAAACATGGGGGAGTTAAACATTTTGTTTTTGTTTTTTACTTTTTTATATGTGACTTTTATTTTACTTTTTTATATGTGACTTTTATTTTATTTTTTTATTTATATATATTTTTTTTTGCACTTATTGTTATTGCTATTATATAGGGGGATAACAATCCCCCTATATAATAGCAAAGGCACACTGACAGGTCCTCTTTATGAAGACATTAGGGGAGCTGATAGGCACTGATAGCTTTCTTCCAGGTTCAGACAAAATCCACAAATTTTGACAGAATCCTAGTTGGAATGTTACATTTTTGTGTTCTTAGGCCCCATGCACATAGGTATTTGTTATATGGTAGTTATATAGCAAATAATAAATTCAATAAAGTCAATAGTAAGTGATGCAGGCTATGGGTATTAAAGATGATCTCTGGGCCTCTCCCACATTCCCCTCTAATTAATCACTGCTGGCATTACAACAAAAAAATAGTAATGTCCTTTTTACTAACTTAAACCCATGACCACGTGATGCTCCAGTCCCGAGTCTTCCCTATTCTTCTGTTTACAGAAGGTGAGGTCCTTTGGGCATTCACGTCACTGCCTGCATAATGTGGACATTCCTATTGGCTATTCAGCAATGTGGTCCCCTCAGGATCCAAAAGAGGAGTCTGTAGTGGTCACTGTTGGGAGAACAGCTGGCACGGGCACATCTGCAGTGCTGGATTAGCATCCCCCCATCGCACCGAGCAAGGGTGCTGCTGAGGGACATGGATGGCGAACCTAGGTGAGCAAATCTTGTTTCAAAGGGTTAGAAAACAAAATTTGCAGGAGTTAAGGTGAGGTAGGAGGGGGTTCTTGTATTGCCTGGAGATGGGCTTTAATATAAAAAAATTTAAAATGTTGTTCTCCTTGTAGGGTACAGAGGTCCTTCCTTTTCTTACATCTGTTTTGTATGACAAGACTCAGTGGGAAACACCTTATGAGTTTAACCCAAACCACTTTTTGGATGAGGCCGGAAAATTTGTGAAACGAGATGCATTTATGCCCTTTTCTGCAGGTAGGTCACCAGGATTCTTACACAATATTTAACACTATAATACATTATTTATGTCTCTGAGTTCTAACTGGGAGACCTCCACTAAAATTTAAACCTGTCTGTATGAGGGCATTCATATCTTTCAGGCTTTTTGTTTAGTCAGTTATAGTAGGTGTGGGGTGGATGCATACTTAGTAGAGATGTCCCGATACCACTTTTTCAGGACCAAGTACAAGTACTTCCCCGCATGTACTTGCCGATACCAATTACCAATACTTTTTTTTTTTTTTTTAAGGGACAGGTGACTTTAAATGATCCATAGTACAACTATATGTTATGTACTACGGATCATGATTTAACCTATTCATGTTAGCAGGCAGAATTGTAAATCTATTGCTGGAGTGTAGTGGAAGTGTGTACTACGTATACATTACACACGTCCAGTACACTATAGCAATAGATTTACAGCCAGCCCCGTCCCAGCTTCCCTCACTCACAGTTTCACTCCGATCCCTGTAGCCTCACGCGATGCCTCTTGTAGTCAGCGCTGGGCAGGATCGCTGCATCGCGTCTCGGTGCTCAGCTTGTGGGAGGCGCTCACAGTTCTGCCCTGCTAAGATGAACAGGTTAAATCATGATTCATAGTACATATACACCACACTTGTCCCATACACTGCAGCAATAGCATTACAATTATCTCCTAACATGAATAGGTTAAATCATGATCCATAGTACATAATAGTACATAACATGTAGTTGTACTACGGATCATTTAACCCATTCAGATTAGCAGTGCAGAATTGTAAATCTATTGCTGCAGTGCATTCTATATGTTCTGTATATGTACAGAACATATAGAATGGACTGCAGCAGTAGATCACACAAAAAATAAGCCCAGGCCCTGTCTTACTGTTGCCTTGATCGCGGTGCCTCACGATTTTTCTCACACGTGAGGACGTTGGCGGCTCTTAACTGGAGAGGAGCGTTGCGTCACTGCTGCTCCGGTGGGCGGCGCTCCAGGTGGGGTCCTAATTTAGGTGGCCGGTGACTGCCTGGAGCGCCACCCACCAGAGCAGCAGTG
>NW_017306271.1:882966-885840 GCF_000935625.1 Nanorana parkeri | reverse complement strand
CCCTCTTCTTCCTCTCTGGCACCCCCCCAACAGGCGGAACGCCAGGGCCCGGTCGCAACCGCGACCACTGCGTCCCTGGTAGTGCCGCCAGTGCTGTAATTTGTAGTCCTGTATAGCTGGTGGTAATCTGCGTTCCTGTCTATTCATTATACAGTTATGCAGAATACCACCAGCTGGACATTTTACATGAAGTCAGCATACCACCCCCCACAGTCTCCCACCCCCCCCCCTCCCCGCCATCACCCATAGGGGCTTACCTTACTCCTGCAGAACCTCTTTCTTCTGAGTCCTTGGTGGCCAGGGGAGGGGAGGAGCACAGGAGAGGGTCTTCACAATGACCCCAACAGCAGGATGTGGTGGCCTGGTGGTGCCTGCAGAGTCTGTACAGGCACCACCAGGCTAAACACTCCTTACAGGCATTTACAGAGCCACCTGTCCCATTCCCACACAGCCACCGCTGGAACATACAGCTGTCACTGTCAGAGTTTACTGCAGTTCAGTGTAAAAAAATGGCACAGTACTTGTACTGTGCCGTTTTTTTTACACTGAACCGCAATAAAGTCTGTGACAGCTGTATGTCCCCGCAGCGGCTGTGCGGGGATGTACTGTGTCACCAGTACCGCGGGTGGGAGATTCAGGGAGCGGCTCTATCTCGGGGGGGCATTTGCCCTGTTGCCCCCCTGGATCCGCCACTGATGTCGGCGTCTGTGGCGCTGGACGTCGGAGGCGCTGAGCGGAGGAGCGTCACTCTGTGGGCGGAGTTCCAGGCAGTCTCCGCCCACCTACATTAGGACCCCAGCTGGAGCTCCGCCTACAGCAGTGACGCGACGCTCCTCCGCACAGCCAGCCCAGAGGACTCCACCACAGAAGGTAAAGTATAACAACAACAAAACAAAAAAACAGCACAAGCATCGGCGCTATGCATCGGGGCATTTTGACAAGTACTTGTCAAAATGCCCTGTATCGGGCCCGATTCTGATGCTAGCATCGGTATTGGGACATCCCTAATACTTAGGTTAAATTGGTATAACATATTCTTTAGATTTGTTACATGTTGCCATTCACATTGCATAACTTGAATAAGGGCTTAAAATCCTGCTTAGCTTCCTCATTATATAATATCAAGGAGTGAGCTGAGGCAAGGTACGTTTACACTAGTTAACACTGTATGTACAGTGCTGGCAGATAATATCAGTTTTAAACTAGATTTGAGTACTGTCTGTCCTAACAAAGTGTTTAAAACCTAGACGTTTTGTATGCTAATGAGAAGAAGCTCAGTCTGGCCCTCAGTTTCTCCCTCTACTTTCACTTTTAAACTACTTAGAGTAACTTGGAATTTGCACAAATACCTTCACCAAACACATAAAAGGTAAAAATATTTTTAAGTATGTATTGTGAATTAAAACACTTAACAAACATATAGTGGGGTTTTCTCAAATTTGACTGCAAAAGTGGAAATACACTCTGGAAGTGGAAATACATTGTGGACCGCAAAAGCCAATCCACAGAACACATTACCCAAGTGTCAATGGATTTTCCATCACTTTTCCCCACCATTGTTTTCTCTAAGGTTCAAGTAATTCACAAGGAAGTCAATAGGGATACTGTAAAATGTACATTTTGGGAACCTAATAGGTATCTTGTAGCAGCAACCCACACCACAGTTTAGCCACTAAACTACACGTACCTTGGGGTCAGACTCACCTCTACCACTTCACTCTATCCACAGATTTAGATATAATTCTTTTATTTTTAGTCTGCTGTTAATTGGCCGAGCACAGCTTATGTCATCCTGAGTTGATTTTGTTTCCCCAGGAAGAAGAGCTTGTGTTGGAGAAAGTTTGGCCAGAATGGAGCTTTTCCTGTTTTTTACCGGCCTTCTGCAAACCTTCACTTTCTACCCACCTCCAGGAGTCTCCAGAGAAGATATAAGTCTCAAGCCTGGCACTGGATTTATTTTATTTCCTTTACCACACTTAGTATGTGCAAAGCTCAACTACTAGTCAAGATCCACGACAAAAGAGCAAGAAGGTCCTCAAACAAAGAGGTCCTAAATCCCCAATAAAATAGATGACACATTTAAGGAACATGTATTCATTTCAGTGTTTCTTTTAAGCTATACATATAGATACTATAATCTATGCCAGGGCTCAAAATTTCCACTTGTTTGCTCGCATTTGGCGATGGGAAATGCAGTGCAGGCGAGTGGAAATTCAGTCAGGCTTGCAGTCACGGGCCGCGTGCCTGACTGGTGGGAGCAGCTGCTCCTGCTGGGCTCTCCTTTCTTTCAGCCGCAGCTCTTCACTGAGCTCCGGCCAAAAACTAAGTATTTAGTAAGGTCTGCAGCAGACCTAATCACCAGGGATCTGCCTGTTCGCCTATTTAATATTTATTTTTGTAACTTTATTCTGCATAAAACATGTAACAGTGTAATTTATAAGATTATTTAAGAGGGTGTGTTTAGGGGTGGCCTTAAGGCCGGGGCAGGGTAGGGGTTAGGTGGGCAACTGGAGTAACTCTTAAGGCCTGGTTAGTAGCTCAGGACTTGAAATTTTGACCCCTGATCTATGCTACTAGATTTAGTGGAAAAATCAAAGTATATCTATCTTTTTTAAATTTTGGATAGAGTGGTGAGAGGTTAGAACCTCTGCTTGTCTCCTCTAGAGCGATTCTCTTCTCTAAAAAGGTGACAATGGTCCAGAAAAGAAAGACACTCTTTGGATGTGCACACTTATTCTGGTGAAAGCTGAGATTGGATTTTCCTGACCTTGCAGGGATTTCCTCTCACTTTCTGTTGTGTCTACAGAACAGGAAGTTAAAGGAAATTTATTTGGTGGGACAGGGGCTTTATCTACACCCTGCTCTATCCAAAGT
>NW_017306271.1:880085-882674 GCF_000935625.1 Nanorana parkeri | reverse complement strand
AAAAAAAAAAAAAAAAAAAAGGTTTTGGCTTTATATATACACTTTAAGGATAACAGGGAGAGGAAAGAGTTCATTAGGGCTAGTTAGGAATAATAATGGGTTGTATAGGAAAGAATGTAGGGGTCGGCGAGGGGAACCATGTAGCCCAGTGAGGGGCCAGGAATCTGGCAGTCCTGAAAGCCCTGGTTTATGAATCGACTTTAGGCTCATATTTTATTTAATTTTTTATATTACATCATTGACTGGTGACACAGTCAGTGGGAGAGGTATTTACTCTTCTTTTTGCAGGTACAGTAACTCTTTTATTTGCACATTGATTTCTGAGTCAATTGTGTAGGCTCGTTCACACCAGGTGCATTGAGCTGCATTGATCAATGCAGACACAACACAAGGGCACAATTGTTTTTTATACGCCCTGTTCACATCATAAATCTGTATTATTGAGCGATGGGAATGACACAACACGCTGAGGTGGATAGGGGTGAATAAAATGTAATTTTGTGACATTTCAATAACCTAAAAAAAGAAAAGAAAAAAACGCATTACCCTGCTCTTTGCAATGCACACCAGCAAGCATGGGTTATATAGTGGACTATATGTGCAGGTAGAAATGAACGCGCTCCAAAAGAACACATTAGAAATTTGTGGTGCTGTTAGGTGTACTGCAATAACCAAAGACAATCCCACAACTGAGAACCACCTCGCCCCCCCACAAAACCTTACTCAACAAAAGGATCTGATTTAAACCCCACACTGCAAGGGTTAAATGCTCATTTTTGAATATGGGGTAGAAAAATGAAGTGTAATATGTACCCTATTCCTCACTCCAGCAGGCTCCGCCACACTCCTCTTCTGCTCACATACAATAATGATGCATGATTACATCAGCCAGGGGAGCCTTAGAAAAGCGGCTGCAGGAGACCGGTTGTACTGAAAGGTAGCCTGCCTCTTTCAGTACAACCTGTAATTTCAGTAATAAGGTAGGTATAATCTTTATTCCACTAAATCTAAGCAAAAAGTGAGCATTCCACCTTTGCAGTACAGAGAAGTTCAGTTTTAAAGTGATTAATGTGAACTTTAACTTCTGGCATTAAAAATTAAATGTCTGGCACTAATACAATACAAATCAGATATAGCTGAACAGAAACAGCGGGTGAAACGAGGTTGTGGACTACAGATCCAGTATTTCCATGCAAAAACAGGGTTATGCAATCACAAAGCAGAGTAAACAGCCAGTGAGCCAACAGGAGGTTACAGTTTATTTTAGTTGGATGTGTCCCAGTAACAGTTAATATACTAAGAATTTATCCCAGGCACAGAAGGATTGTACAGCGCATTGCTATAAATGTTCACTATGACTATTTTCTCCTACCTCCTGACAAGGATTGACTTATTATTGTATTTTACGACATTCATTGTATTATTTCTATACTGGATCAATGGATCTAAGAAGAGCAAAGGAAAAATGCCTCCGGGCCCCAGACCTCTTCTACAAAAACACAAACATACAGACCTGAGTTGTGCCATGGTCCGAGTGGTCAGTAGGCCAATACAGGGGCAAAACAACCATGTAGAAATTAAGAACCTTTATTCGTGTCTACATTTATCCCCCATGTAATAGCAATAAAGTTGTGTGTGTAAAAAAAAAAAGAAAAAGTAATATAAAAATGAAAGATTAAAAAAAATAAAGAAGCATAACATTTATATTTTTTAAACTTTTTTTTTGGTCCCCGCCCCCGACATACACACGCATATATGCGTCATGTGCGCCTACATGCCGCACATGTTGCATATCGCCGCAAACGTCGGAGTGAGAGCAATTTTAGAGCCATTAAGGCCGGGTTCACACCTTGGCGTTTTACAGCGCTGATCGACCCGCTGTAAAACGCCCAGCAAATGAAATCCCATTATTTCTTATGAACATGGTTCTCACTTGGGCGTATTTCAGCGTGTCGGAACGTGCTGAAAAACGGCCTACGCCCAAAGAAGTACAGGGGCGTATTTCCGCGCGTATCCATTAGGATACAGCCGGATAGCCCTCGTAAACGCGTGTTTAACGCATGTTTTGAGGGCTGCAAATCGCGGTTAAGGGAGAACTAAGAGGTGAGTGCTTTTCACTCACCTCAAAGTTCTAGCCGACCTGCGACAATGAGACTGTCACGGGTCGGCTCAGCAGATCGGGAAGTGAGGGGAACACATACCGGCGTTCGCTCACATCTCGATTCTGTCACGGCTCTCTGCCGTGACAGGGGAGGGGCTGGATTCACCCCGCTCCGATCCGCCAGCGCTGACTGGCGGAACGGATGGGGGAGGGGCAGGTACAGCTGGCTCTGCCTCTAGATAGGCAGAGCCAGCTGTCACTCACGCAGCTGGGCAGATCCAGACATAATTGTCGGGATCCGCTTCAGCTGCGGTGTCTCAGTATACTGCGAGCTGCAGCTCCCTATATACTGAGCTTAGGGTGACGGGAGGACGCTAGTTTGTGTCCTCCCGTTACCCTAAGGAGAACTATGGGGAAAATCCCTAACCCCATAGTTCTCCTTTAATCACTGATAACACTAAACTGATGAACAGTAAAAGCGTTTTAAT
>NW_017306271.1:838385-879448 GCF_000935625.1 Nanorana parkeri | reverse complement strand
TATCTTGCTTTGCATGTAATGAGTCTATCTCATATATTAGTTTCACCTTTTAAGTTGCATTAGTGAAATAAATGAACTTTGCACGATATTCTAATTATTCGAGTTTCACCTGTATATATATCCGATATAAATAACCATTTTTTTTTTCATCCAGCGGTAACAGAACAAACAGCTTTCTTCAGCAAAACGGTAAAGTAAAAGGCTTTCCTACGCAAACATCAAACATAAAGATAAAGTCCTTCAATAAGATTGCACTGCGTAGTGCGTTTAGGTGATCTCACCCAGATAGAGTCCACTTGCTTCTGAGCAGCCACACACACCCAGACCTTTCTGTCTGTCTCTCAGCTTCCCCACTCCTCTCTCACCTGTGTTACTTTTTAACAGGAAGGGCTGTAGGGGAAGTACCTGCCCTCCCAAGTTAACACCTTCTTTGCTCTCAGCCCTGCTGACTCTCCACAATATATACATATATACACACACACATGCTATACTATAGACATGTACACTGGCAAAAAATTTGTTTCGTTTAGTTTCGATTCGGATTTTGCGTTATTTTGTTTTTCAGGATTTTCAGTCAATTCGTTTCGGGATTCGGACAAAATTCGTTAGCGGTAGTCTGTACGAATAGTTGTTTCGTTTTCATTTCGTACGTTCGTTGCAGCAAAGTGAGCTCCCGAATGCTATGTGGTATTTGACAGCTGAGAATGTCAAATGGGCTCCGCCCATCTGTCTACTTTTGGGCTGAATGTCATTTTGCTCCCCATGCCGAGGGCACGTGGCCTTGTAAGGCGCAGGGAGGGAGGGCGCTTGATCCCCCCCCCCTCCCTTTCCTGCCTTGCTGGCCCTGTGCTTGGATCAAGGGTCTGGTAGGAATGTTAGGGGGGACACCACTTTCCCCCCCCCCCATTTTTTTGGCCTGGTGTTCCCCCTTAAAATTCCTACCAGACCTAAAGGGCCTGGTAGGGATTTTGGAGGGAACCCCACACACTTTTTTTGTTTTAACGGGGGAGGGAGGAGGGTCTCTCCTAACATTCCTACCAGACCTAAATGGTCTGTATCAATTGGGGGGGAACCTCACGTTTTGTTTTGTTTTTCTCTTGTGCAGACTGTAAAATAAAATGTAAAATTTTATTCTCAAATGTCACTTTGTTGCAATGAACGTATGAAACGCAAATGAAACGATAATTTGTATAGACTATCGCTATTGGAAATTCGGATTCGTTTGCATTCGTTATATCTGCAATTCAGAATTCGGATAGATCTGAATCTCCGAATTTCGATTTGGAACTAAACGAATCGCACAGGTCTACTATACTATACTATATATAGCAGGAAATGCATATTATATCATCCTGCTTGAACCCTATGAATACACATTCTCTAACATCATTTTACTTTTGGGAAGCATGTGGTCACCTTACTTGAAGTCTGTAAATAAGCATGTACAGCCACATTGGAGGAAGCTGTTGATCACTGTTCATACCTTTTTATATTTCTAGAGTTTGTCACTGTAGAAAATAAAAAAAGTATGAAGAGCAATATGTTCAGGGTATGCATTGTGGAAAGAACACATAGCTCCTGCGTCTCCATAGACTTACATTAGCTGCCTGCACTCTTCTTCCCGCAGCTACGGGTGCATCAAAAACTAACCCTTCACGTTGTATGGGGCAACATTGTTAGGCTGGGCACACACCTCACAACCATCGCAAGACTTTTGTCTTGCGATGGTTGTAAGGTAATTTAAAAAACGTACGACCTGCCTATCTTGGACAGGCAGATTGTACTTGCGATGATCGCAAGCCGGGCCCCCCTGAGGGGCGGGGTTCCGATGACCGCAATGCCGAACGGGCATTGTGTCAGTGGCCTCACTAATTGTTCCCAGCAGTGGAGGTACAGTAGATAGTTTACCACTCTGCATTTGGTGGTCAGTGGCAGTGAGATTAAGCCCACCTGCATTGTTGGTGATATTTATCTCCCCCCATATTAGGGGTGAGTGTTTACTTACCTGGCACCTTTCAGACCAGCATGTACTCAGGTACTGGGGCCAGCCTGTTCCAAGATGTCCGGCTGCTGTCAGAATACAAAGGAAACAGCAGGAGATTCCTCGATCAACACTCGTAAGCATTGATGGAGGAATCTGTTCTATTTTCTTTGTGCAGTCAGCATGTTGACCAAAGAAAATAGAAGCGTGTATACCCGGCTTGAGGAGGTCATGTGTATGTAACATACAACATAATGTGTAGTTGTAAGGAGTCACAACTATATAACATACAGGACATAATATTGAGTGCAGAGCTCAAGACTATGTTGGGTACAGCAAAGCATGTGGAGTGCCGCAGTGTTGTATGTAACATGCAACGCATACATCTTTACTGACCCCTACTCTGATTTTTATATCTGCACTGACTGCCAATGTAATGGCGGACACAGCATGCTTCATAACTGACTGCCACTGCACCCATTCACTTCTCCAGTTACCATCACTATACGCATGCACTTCTCCCCTGACCACTGCTGCACCCTCATACTTGCCCACTGGCCGCCAATGCATTTTTCCACTGACCAACACTCTTCCAAGGCACTTGACTTTACCACTGACCACTGCTGCACTCACACACGTCTCCTCTGACTGCCACTGTACCTGCAAACACCTCTACTGCTTGCTACTCTACCCAGGCACTTCTCTACTAACCCCTACTCCACCCACAACCAGCAAAATATGTATTGTTGCAGCTAAATCAATTTCACCTAAATTGTTGTGCCCATCCCTTATAATTAGATTCTAAAAATGTTGGTTTAAAAATCATCCAGCCACAACTGTCATCCCCATCCCTACCCTAGGGCTGGTAGCATCTGACTGCTCCATCTATGCATCACAGTTGGCATAAATGTATATGTTTCATCAAGCCAGAACCTTTAGTTAGATTGCTGCCATGTCTTGTGCTGCCTCTCTCCTACCCCAGTTGACTCTATCAAGATCAGTGGGCATACGACCTGCAATATACACTCTAGAAACATAGGAATTGAATGCCAAAGAAGGGAACAGTCTGGAACCTTCTACTATACATATACAGTAGATGTGTTGCTGTGGGCGGGTAAGTGCTGCATCTGGCAGTCCTGCCACCCTAGGTTATGGAAATGTTGGCTATGTAGTAATTCAGGCCTGGAAGCTACCTTTATATAATGGAATAGCTCAGCATTTCTGCTCTTTGCTCAGCTGTATTACCCTCAGCATAGACATGGACCAGCCAAAAAAAGTGTTGGCAGGGGGTAAAAAAAAAATTGCTTTCCTATAGGTACATCACTCAAAGTTAGGGGTCTTCATTCAAATTCTTCCCAAAAATTTTACCAAAAAACCCTCTGTAGAGGTACAATAGTCTTCCATGTAGTGTTTTTGCATGCCATGCCTGTAATTGCAATACCCCTTTCCACTGAGCGCACAGTATATTAAAAACCCAATTACTAAATCTTATAAAGATTTAATATTTTAATAAATGAGCCATGTTTGCAAAAAAAGACTGGAGTTGTGCTGAGGTGTAATTCCTATTTACATCAATCTGGAAATGCTACGGTTTTGCAGCTCTCTGAGAAGTATGGAGAAATCTTCACAGTACACTTTGGACCCAAGAGGATGGTAGTGATCGCAGGATACAATGCTGTGAAGGAGGCCCTTGTCAACCAAGCTGATGATTTTGGAGAAAGAGCAGATACACCACTTTTCAAACTCATAAGCAAAGAAAAAGGTAAGATCAGAGTATATATTTCATGCTAATATTTTGTATAGCACTGACTCCCTAGGGAGCTGCTGAGATGTTGGGTCCTCTTGCTCCTCCAGTGTATATCCTGCCTTGAATGGGAACTCAGACTCATTGGCACACAGCTAGCATAAAGTGGGCTTTATTAAAATCAGAATTAAATCAGGTCCCCCCTTTCCTCCTCCTCTCCTGGCAAGCTGTCCATCAAAGGCCAGGGAGGAATTGGCCAGCTGCAGTGGGTCAGCCTCAAGAATTCTTGGGTTGTGCAGCTTAAAGTGGCTGCCAACCAAGGCTACATTTGAAAGTTCCCTTGGTTTGATTACTGGACACAGTAGGTTGTTTTAGACCTAATGCATTAGGCCACAAGTTACCGGTATGTGCTCAATTGGTCTGTTGTGGTAGTGCGATGATGACATGTAGGTAGGGGGTCGTGTGGTGGCGTTTGCGTGTTGCCAAGGGGTGATGTTGGGCTGGACTGGTCCCTCTGCAATGGGTAGTCACGTACTTCTTTTTTCAGTATCAACAAGTTGGTCACATGGTCACTGCTACACTTCTGGAACTATGGGGAGCCCAGCATAGGACTAATGTGTCCTGTGCTATGGGCTCAGGGTGCCATCTTGGGGAAGCCAGTGTCAAATTTTGACACAGGGTTCCTGCAAGATTTCAGCAGCCATTTTTGAGCACAGTTTGTGCTATAAATAGCACAAGCTGTGTCACAAAGAGGCCCTGGATTGGGGAAGTGTAACAGGGACAGAACTGCATGCTGAGCAATGTAAAGCCAGGCTCTGGAAGAGGTTTTACCCCTTAATTTGGGAATTGCGGAGATACCCAAATCAGTCCTTATTTAGTTCAAAATGTTAATTATCAAGCCTCTCATATAAGATTTTTGAAAATCAGTCCAAGCACAGCAATGATATACAGGTCTCTGTAAAACCCCAATTCGAAAAAAATTGGGACACTGTGCAAAATCTACCTAAAAACAGAATGCAATGATTTGCAAATCTCATAAACGCATATTATATTCACAAAAGAAAATAGAAAACATTTCAAATGTTTAAACTGAGAAAATTGACCTTTTTAATAAAAATGCCATCATTTTCAAAATGATGTCATTGTGCAGAAAGGTTGCTGTCTGATCTCTCACTGCATTCTTAGAGCCCTAATGAATTTCAAATGTAAAGCAGTTACCCAAATAACTGGATTTCATCATTGAGCAGTAAAGTAAGTTTACTATCTGGTCACCGTACTTCAATAATGTCTCTTTGCCTTGTTAAATAAAGGTCGTAGTGCAAAATAATAAACTACATGTTATTATCTGTATTTTAGGTATAGTATTTAGTAATGGAGAGCCTTGGAAAGCCATAAGGAGGTTCGCACTGTCAACCCTTCGAGACTTTGGAATGGGGAAGAAAACAATGGAAGCCAGAATACAAGATGAATTAATTCCTCTTATAGAAAACATCAAGTCACACAATGGTAACAGGTGCTTTTAAAATGTATGCCTTTATTGCACTTAGGGGGAAATAGCAATTCATAAACCTGAACTCCAGGCAGATATAATAAACACAAATGTATGCAGCTCTGTAATCATTTATACCTTAGTGCATGTGTTTTTTAAATGTAAACAGTCCCAGTACTTGAATTTGCCCTGGTATCAGTCTCTTGCAGTTCCTGTACAGAAGAGCTGGAGTGCAAGAGGATGAAGAATTACAAGGAGCCAATCAGTTAATGTACTATCAAGAAGCATGCTGATAGAAAGAGAAACCGGAGTGACAGATAGAGGAGCACATCACTGTGCTGCTTCTCCTTTCACTGTCCAGTTACAGGCTAGGGTGTGTCCAGGGTGACCTTGGCTCAGAGAAAGTGGGTTGTGTGATGCTGACCAGCAGACTGAGGCAGAAAAAGTACAACGGGGAAGTCTCCGGATAAAAAGTGCATTTGACAGCAAAAGTTGGTGAAGCGTTAGGTACACATATTTGATATAAATATATAACCCTATCTGTCCTCTAAAAAACAATATATAATATGTGTGGGTGCACTTTGTAAGAAAGTATATTACTGCCGTGGAAGAATCACACAGCAAAAATGTCAAAAGTGCTTCAGTCATTTACGAACAGAAACGAAAAACAAGCTTCATCGTCTGTTATTTTAATGAAAGCTGCACATTTAAAAAGGCTACAAACTATTTTCCAATGACATCAACATTTATATGAGACTTTACTGATTGGGTTTAGATCTACTTCAGTAATTAGATTAGAACATTTTTTTTTTCTGTGCAAGCTTAAAGATGAAGGGAAGAATCTGAGTCATCGTTTTAGAGGAATCAATATTATACAGTATGTATTTCGTGTATAAAAGTGTCAGTGTGCAGAAGTGTAAATATTACTGCATAGTCACCAATAAATGTCAGTTAAAGTACCGCAGCGCTGAATACTGAAAAATTGCCTGGATGGGAAGGGGGTTTAACTCCGCGGATGTCAACTGGTTAATGATCCCTCCTGCCCCTAGACCCATGACTTTTCCTGAGTCTTTTCCATATAGGAAGCCATGTTTAGCTGATCCCATTGTGTAGTAGAAATATCGGTCTGCTTTTATAAGCAATTCACTGCAAATTCACCACGGCTTTTCTTTATATTTCGTTTACCATGTTCTAGGGCAACCATTTGACACAGACCTCATACTAAACAGAGCAGTGTCTAATGTTATCTGCTCTGTCATTTTTGGAGAAAGGTTTGATTATGAAGATCCAGTATTTAAAAAACTTGTTCGAATTCTTGGTGAAACTGAGAAGCTGGCAGGCTCACCTAAGTTAGTAGTAAGTATTATTTTTAATTTTTATGGTTAATATCTTAGACCTGTCTTAACAATTATAGACATGTGGCAGTAAAAGTGCCATAGAACATTAACAGGTTTATTCACAAAAGGGTGAAGAGTTTGGAGAAGGCAAGAGAAGAGAACAATCTTGGACAACATAGCAGATTTGGAAAAATTCTCCATTTCAGTTCACTTTCCAGTTCAGCTATGTTGTCCTAGATTGTTCACTTCTCCTGCCTTCTACAAACTCTTCACCCTTTTGTGAATAACCCTGTAAAAATCACAGTAGATTTCATTATTTTTTGTCCACATATCAGGAGAAATAGTCCCTTTCATATAAAGAGAATTCCGATCTTTGTGAAATGATTTTTACTAATAAAATAATTTTGCAACTAAATGCAAAGAATAAAAAGAAATGCTGGGGGAGCAGGCATGGACAAAACACGTTTGCTTATTAGCTTCCATTGATTTTAGTTATTAAGCAGTGTATATTCTTTTGAAATGTGTGTTGAGACACTCATATGAAGTAAAACATTCATAATATATGAATGGGAAAAAATAGTTTTTAAGAGCAGCACGGGTTGACCTATAGCATGTGGATAAAGTATACTTGTTATATATCGAACTGTCATTGATTATAATATAATAATTAGGAGCGCTTTAGGAAATATTGAATTTTTTCCTGTACAGCAACTTTGTCGTCTTAAAAAAAACAAACCTGTAAAAGAAGACTTTTTATACTTACCTGCCCTGCTGCCTATTCCCGGAATCTTTGCAGAACAAAGCTTCCACAAAAATCTTCAAACCTGGAAGTGTGGTGTATACATGCGTCCCCTGATACACTCTGCAGTTCCATCTACCAGCTGTATCTTTTGTATTCTGCGGTGACGTATGGACCAGCTGATGGAAACTCAGGACAGGGATGCAAACATCTGACACACTTGGAAGATCCTTCAGGTGGCTTTGCTCTAAAAAAGATGAATGTTTCTAGGACAGTGTAACTGCCTTCTTTTGCATTTTTTAAAGACAACATAGTCACATTGTCACTTCTTTCTATCTGGTGGGTGAGGTGAACCCATCACTAGCGAGAGGTGGGGGTTTGAAGCTGCGCAATGAATCAGTGCAGAGCTGACATCTTTCCGCTCTTTTAAAAAATTGCTCCAGGGAAACCCATATTAGATGCTATTCAATATTCCCGGTTCACTCATCTAGGAGAATGGTGCATCCAACTGTGCGGCCCTAATGATTACCGTTTCTCTATGAAGCTGCAGAGAAGAAATCACTGGTTACTAAATGGAAGTTCGAACCCAAAGAGACAATGCACCTGTGGATGTCAGACTTTAAAATGTATTTGGCCAGTTTGATTAGATATCATGATTGCCCTCTGGAGAAGAGACTTTCCGGTAAACAGCTTATACATTATTATTTAAAATTAATAAAAATAATTGTGTCGTGCTGTGAACCAAAGTGTCACATAAAATAGTATCCAAATCTGTCTCCTAACATCTACACAATAATGTGTGAAAAATATAAATCCCAATCTAGTTATTAGGAACTCCTATATAATATAAACGCACCTGAACTATGCATGAGCAAAAGTGCATATAAACAAATGTCTATATAAAATATGTTCAACAAATGTATTAATGTGACTTTGTGGTCATCCACATTAATATAGTGTTAAAGTGCAAAAGTGTTCAGTCCACATGAAGTGCTTCAATCAGTGTAAAAGTAATCAGTCCACATAAAGTGCTTCCGTCATGCAAACAACATTGGTGTATTGTTGGTGTATCCACTCGTATTACATCTATCAGAGAGAAGGTCATCACCGTGTTACCCCGTTTGTAGGGGTTCCCTGTCCTTAATCAGTCAAAGGATCGTTTCACAGGCTCCTCCCATGTTTTATCCCAATCAATCCAGTATGTTTCGCTCATCCACACCGACATTAAAACAGAATACAGATCATCGCACAGAGGGTTTGATTAACATAAAAACATCCCTTTATTTGTAAAACTACTCACATTCGATAAGATCAATCAATGGCAAAGAACAAGTGCTCCTATGGCTCTCACACAGACAGCACGTCCACAGACTCCTCAGTTCCGCCTCGTGTCCGCAAACTCTGCCCTCTGGGGTAACACACTGATGACCTTCTCCCTGAGAGGTCTATCCATAAGGTGAGAGGCAGATATTGTTATTTCACACAGGTGAAGACACGGTCGATAAATGTAATACGAGTGGTTACACCACCAATACAGCAATGTTGTTTGCATGACGGAAGCACTTTATGTGGATTAAACACTTTTGCACTTTAACACTATGGGGTCTATTCACAAAGCTGCCGAAGGATCTAGCCGAAGCTTCGGCTAATCCTTCGGCCCCAGGCCCCCTTCGGTTCAGTATTCATTATAGCCTGTACAGCTCCCGAAGTTGGCCGAGGGGCTCAGTCGAGCCGAAGACATATGCTTCGGCTCGACTGAACCGAGGTGAAAGCCAAAGCTGGCCGAACGGCCAGCCATTGGCCGGCCGACAGCCTGCTGCTGACAGCTGGGCGGAGCCAGCCGTCATCTCACGGCTTGCTCCAGCCACTTGCAGAGACAGATCAGCGTCCTCTGGTTACCAGGTATATCGCGGCGGCACCGCTGAGTTCTCACTGTGTAATGACAGTTCAGCGCCCCTGGTTACCTAGTGACCAGGGGACGCTGAACTGTCATGAGAGCTTGTCGGAGCCGGCGTGATATCTTAGTTGTTACTGCTAGCTCCGCCCTATCGCTTTCTACTTTTTTTTCTACCTTTTTAACAGTTTTTCTGTTCTGCTCTGCTGTAGCTCAGCGGCATTCGGCTATTCACTCACTGCTGTTCGGCCCCTATGAGAATAGGCCAAACAGCAGCGAGTAGCCTGCCGGAGGTTCGGCTCAGCCGATCCAGATGTTGGATTAGCTGAGTCGAACTCCTTCTGCACTTTGGGTCGGCCAAACATGCTGAGCATGTTCAGCCGACCCGAAGCCAGCCGCAGCAAGCCGATGTATGGCTGATTTCAGTCAGTGTACGGCTGAAATCAGCTGTACAAGCCTGAAGTGAATAGCCGAACAGCGTTCGACTCACTTCACTTCGGATCGTTTATTCACACGGCTGCCTTTGGCAGCTTGGTGAATAGACACCTATATTAATGTGGATGACCACAAAGTCACATTAATACATATGTTGTCATATTTTATATAGACATTTGTTTATATGCACTTTTGCTCATGCATAGTTCATGTGCCTTTATTTATATTATATAGGAGTTTTTAATAAATAGATTGGGATTTATATTTTTTACACATTATTGTGTAGATGTTAGGAGACAGATTTGGATACTATTTTTTGTGTGAACCTTTGGTTCACAGCGTGACACAATTATTTTATTAGCTTATACATTTGTGATTTCTTATCATAATTCTTCCATAAAAGTCCATAAGGACTTCCATAATTCCTGTCACACCACTGAGGCGACATGTCTAAGGTAACATAGGCAAATGTGAAAGAAGGGGTTCTAAGAAAGAGCAGCGAGGATGGCAGAACTTAGGGGTGACTAAAGTTGGTGAACTTATGATGGCAAATATTACTCCCTGCACCATATGGCCCTCTGATATGAATTAGCAAAACATTTGCTGTCTTAAAGCCAAATTGCACTTCTTAACCTTGCTATAGACAACTGGTAAGAAGTGCTGGGTTCCTGTTCCTAGCTTTCAAAAGTGAATTGAACTAAATTGCTTAATACACAAGTACTTTACAAGTTTCTTTTAAACTGTGGCATATTCCACACAATGTTGTCTGCAGTGTCTACTGTATGTTGTACTAGATGCAGGCTTACCTTGGTGGGATCCTCATGGGGGAGTGTTTGAAAGCCAGGCGCAAAAACAGGGTGGGAAGCTACATGGGGTGCTGGATGTGTTTCAACAATTTTGTACACGCAAGTTCTAAAAATTACTAATTTGTCTCCACAGCTATTCAACTTTTTTCCTCGCATCTCAACCCTTCTTGGGTCACACAAAGAAATCATGCAGAGTATAAATGAACTCATGGAGTTTGCATCAAAACGAATCAAACAACGGAGACAAGAGTTTGATACAAATGCTATCTCTGGATTTATTGATGCGTACCTTATGAAGCAGGTAAATACTTCCCTTATTTAATATTTGCTGCTTTATAAAGCTCTCATTCTAATTCTGAATGAATGAACTTCATTTTACTAAGAGGTTTTGCCTCTCAATAAAGTCACTTGGCTCATTCCAGATTTTATCCTCCACATCCTCCAATTTCTACAGGGCACTCTCTTACATGAAGTCTGTACCGTGGTAGTCTCTCTTTGACAGGGCAGTCTAGAGCTTGTTCACACCTAATCCAGTGCATTCCAGCACGGTTAGTTGTTGGAACGCGCTGGATCGCATAATTACAGCCTCCCTGCATTCTGGGGCGGGAGGGGGTGTGGTGGTGCATTCAAGTCAATTGCACCACAGCCACACCTCCCGGCCTGCAGTGCAATTGCCCGCACCACAACGTGTTGCACAACATTGCCCGGGTTGCGGTGCGATCGTAAAGAATAGTGCATGCGGTGTTTCTGTAATATGATAGGATATTCAGGATATTACAGGATATTCATTGAAATGGCAGACTCTTTCTAACAGGGTAGATGCATATTTTCACTTTCTTTCAGAATGTTATATATATGCTGACGAGCGCACGTGACTCCACCTCCATTAAAAGGAGCTGTAATCTCCCCACTTTAGGGTCCATTTCCCTCTACATTTACATAATACAATGCACCATTTTGAATTGGGCCTAATGATCACCAAACTAACCACTATCTCATTCCAAGATGTCCCCTGTTGTTAACTAATGTATTGGTTATAGGTCTGGTTCACACCTAGGCGGCATTGTTTTTGCTCGTTTGTATGCACGGTTATTTGCACATTTTTGCGCGTTTGACTGGCAGAAACGTTTCAGTCAATAGAGGAACGTGCGTACAAACGCGCAAAAATACGCAAAAAAAATGTGCAACATGCTTCTGCCGCACATTTTCTGGCGTTTCCAATGCAGTCTATGGGGGGAAAACGAGCTTGAAACTGCCATTGAATATCATGGGATTTCTTGTGTTGGGCATTTAAAAACGCTTTTTCTACTGCTCAAAAACACCTAGGTGTGAACCAGGCCCCAAACCACACAAATCAATTGTTTATTCTCATATAGTTGGACTGCTTGGATTTCCAAATGAATGACTCTAAGATCAGACAGATCTACATTCATGTATCCAGGTAATCCCCTGATTCGGTTATCCCTAATAATAACTAACCATAATTGACAACCCCTGACTAATGCCAAACCTAATCACTCCAAAGGTCCTCACTGAACCTTTATTTATGAAGTTAACATACTGTATATACTGTTTGTTCCTCCCCATGAGTCCTCAACCTCTAACATGTTTTACCATTCTGGCTTACTCATCTCTCTATGAGTAAGCCAGAATGGTGAAACGCATTAGTGGTTGAGCACACATAGGGAAGAACAAACAGTATCTTTAATCTTCGGTGAAGACTTTTGGAGTGAGGCTATTTCTAGACTGGACTGTTATGGGCGGCAACATGTCTGCCTGCACTTGGGATGCAATCTTAGTGCAAGCTGGTTCTGAAATGTGAATGTATGTTTGCTGTGGATTATCGCCTGCCAAACCTACTCACATCATAGATTTCTTGCTTCTAAACCAATTTGATTTATTGTTTTAACAATTATTCAACTTATTAAAGGAAGGGACTGACATGACAGGCTGGTATTGTCCAAAATACATTTTTGTAATTTCTTTTTATTAGCAAAAAGTAGCCCAATAAGGTTAAAACCAGGGTGAGCACTCTTCATAGTCAATCTTCTTAGGGTTCATTATTATAGTCTGGCCAATTTTATTTTAAAATGTGTCGAGGAAATGTACAGGAAATATTACATTCCCTCTTTAAAGTAGGACGAATGTTGATGGATTTTTCTTTTTCTCATCTGGTGAATGCATGGTGAATATGCTTAAAAAAAAGAGAATGTTTGCATGTGAATGTGTTGCTAATGGCTCTTCCAAAGCAATGTACTGTGCAAAGTACAGTGTATTTATGAAAAAAAGAGATGATAAAGTGAAAAAAATATTTTTTTTTAAACAGAAATCAACAGTGTCTGAATCATTTGACATTTGTGTTTTTAGGCTTCAGGGAAATCTGAAATGTACTTTGATGATGAAAATCTGGTGTACTCCGTGTTGGATCTCTTTTCAGCTGGGACGGAAACAACATCTACAACACTACGCTGGGGCATTTTATTGATGATGAAGTATCCAGAAATACAAAGTAATGTTGTGGGTTTACAAAGTTTCTAAGGAAAATGTTTGCTTGACCATTTTTGCTTCACCTCTAATTAAGACACAACAAATATTTTTCAAGGTGTGAGTCTTCATCCAAGAAAGCAGAAATGGTAGCAATTCTAATCAGTTTTAAACTCGCATCAAAGGAGAAAGGTGCATGTGTGCAGGGCAAAATACAGAGCAATACAAAGGTTCCTTACTCTCATGGTAGTCAGCAAATCTCCTAACTAAACTGTTTCAACAACTCAAATTCATCGTATGCCCGTGCAGATAGCCCATAGAGGTTCCTGGTTGGGTATCCTCGCTTTCACAATGACTTGCAGCAGGCCAGTAGAGTATACGGCTACTGCAGGCTGTCATACCCACTAAGAACTCTCCTGGCAAAAATGCAGGGTCAACACAAGCTGCCTTCCACCCGCCTGATATGTGATACACCCAAACATTGCAACTTTACGTTGACTATGCTGCATCGGCTGCATGATCAGCACTAGACCGTCACCATGGCGGTGGCTCCTGATTCAAGACCTAACAGCATCTTTTCACTATTCAAAACAGCGATCAAAATGATAGGCCGCGATTAGCTAAACAGTTCCTCTGGTGTTTCTGCAGGAGCACACACTGTGTGGTGTAATAGACTGGGCACTGGGTGCACAGCAGCAATTTGCAGATCCATTTAAACTGTGAAACACATTGAAGCAAAGAAAAATGTTATTAGTATATTTTCTTGAAGCTGAATATAATATCAGGAAAATACCAGCTGGAGCTGAGGAGCATAGAATTTCTATGTTCCTTGTCTCTATCTAGTTGCAGTAATGCTGTGCAGACTGCATTTGCCCAACTATATGCTGGGCAGAAGTTTTTATACATCAGCCCCTATGTGAGTTGCTTTATAACGAGGTTTATAATCAAAATGATAGTGTTTTATTTATCAGCAAAAATGTAAAACTATTATATTAACTCCATGCACAGTATTTAAACACTTTGACAAATCCCCATTTTGAAGCATGATTCGTCCCTCCAGAGGTCTGTAGCTCAGTAGACAGTTGGCGACTTCTGCGCACTGTGCGCTTCAGCATGCGCTGACCCCGCTCTGTCATTTTACGTGGCCTACCACTTCATGGCTGAGTTGCTGTTGTTCCCACTTGCTTCCACTTTGTTATAATACCACTAACAGTTGACCGTGGAATATTTAGTAGCAAGGAAATTTCACGGAACACCGGAATCCAATGATTTGGAGGGGTGTCCCAATACTTTTGGTAATATAGTGTATTTGCATCTGGCTGTTGAATCTAGCTGTTTTTTATATCAGACAAAGGAAGTATGGGCAACCCTGCTCAGCCTGCTACATGATCGTCACACTGGAAATGATTATGATCATATTGTGGAAATAATAATGTAAATATTTACTCCTATTTTCTAGAAAAGATACAAGAGGAAATCCGGTCAAATATTAAACAAGGACAGATGCCTTCAGTTGAAGATCGGAGAAATATGCCTTATACTGAAGCAGTGGTGCATGAAATTCAGAGGTTTGCTAATATTGTTCCTTTGAATTTGTCGCACATGACTCCAAGTGATGTGTATTTCCGGGGTTACTGCATCCCAAAGGTGAGTTCCAGAAACTCCCCCTAATTTATCAGTAAAATCATACACCAAATGAACAGATTTCTCTGTTGCTTCGTATTCAAACTGGTTGGAATGCCGCTGCATATATGACTGTTACCAAACTAGATGATGTTGGGCACATGGCTGAGCCCTTCTTGTTTTATTGGAAAAGAACAGCACCACAAAGACAATAAATGACATTGTAGCCACTTGAAAGAAAATGATACACAGTTTAAACATACATAACACTACCACCTATTGTTGCATGCTAACAGCCCCACTCAACAACTACTTTTATTGTAAGTCCCATATTTTTTTTCTTTTGGTGTTCTTCAAACCTTCGCTTTGGTAGTGGTTTTGCCATATATACAGTATTTTTGTGCCTCCACTGTTTGTCTGTAGTATCCATTGTTTGCTTTGAAGAATTTTTGTTCCCAAGCTTGGAGCTGGTTGAGAGATGTCATCTTTTCATCTGCAGCTATGATCTATTTTTACACCTCATGAACAGGTAACTTTAGTATTGCTTTCCAGGATGCTGGCTCAGGATGCGGAGCTGTACAAACCAAATATGACAAGCATCTAGCTGGAATGCCCTTATTTGATCCCCCAGATTTTCTGACTGAGGTTGCAGGCGGTTCATCTTCTTTCTTTTCTTAGGATAAATTACTGACACCAATTTCTCTGATTTTATGTTCCTTTTCCAACAGTACTTGTAACAGAACCTTGGTAACACCCTCGGTTTCCCACCTCTACTTTTTCGTGCAGCTAAAGGCACAACTCTTCATATTTCATTATCATAGAGTTGGAACTTACTATGGTAGCCATTTGTAGACAATGGGGGACAAGCCTACCCATATCAATATTATCAACCACTCTTTCACTGATAAAGGACTTACATTCTTTTCCCATCTCCAACTCCTCAGGAGACACAAAGGGTGATAGCTTTCCAGTGAAATACCTCTTATACAAGGATCATTATTCCCATAACACTGCCTCCCCATGAGTGTTTGTAATGAAACTCCTCAACACGAGTATATGCCAGAGGCCTACCACTCAATTCACAAACCCAGTCCTCTCTTACAGAGATGCTCCACCATTCTCCAGCCATGGAGCATCATCTTACAACCTATATTAGCTCACTCAGTAATAAGGAAGAACAGTACAGGGGGGCAAGGGGGGGGGGGCAATTGCCCCCCCTAGGTTTTCACTTACCCTTCCTGCCCGCGTGCAGGAAGGGTTTTTTTCTTAGGGGCGGCCGCAGAGCTTTCACAGCGGGAGGCCAAGCGGCAGAGCCTGATGGCTGTGTGCAGTGAAGTCCAGTCACTGCACTGGTAAGCCTGCAATGATCTGGAGCTGGGGGGGAAGGGAACAGCAGCAGCAGCTGAGTGAGATGTGTCTGGGGCTGGCTGGGGGGGATAGCAGCAGTTGAAGCTTGGTGTCTGGCCTGGGGCTGGGGGGACAGCACAGCAGCTTAGTTTATATGATAGAAAAAGGAAAGAAAAAAGATGGGGGTTTTTTGGCACCTAATGACAAATCCAAGCAATTTAGCAGTAAAAAAGTATTTTTAATCTTAGTAATATTTTAAAAGATTGATTCACATACAGTACATGGCTAGGGTTGCCACCTTTTCTTCAAGCGAAACCCGAACACTCAGGCGACGTGCAGACATTTTTTTGGGAGAATAAGTCGTAGCTTATTCATATGTAAATAGCGCCGCCCATTCATATGTAAATATCACAGTTGAGACTGTTTTCAGTGGGGGGCCAGTAGCCCCTACCTTAATTTTGGTTTCCCCTGTCTGCCTGACATCTTGTGTCCGGGTTTCTGATGCCATGAAACCCGAACACAGCATTCAAAACCTGGACTGTCCGGGTGAATCCTGGACAGGTGGCAACCCTAGGGGTGGCCGCGGAGCTTTCACAGCAGAGTGGCAGAGCTTGATGGCTGTTCGTGGCTGTGTGTAGTGAAGTCAAGTCACTGCACTGGTAAGCCTGCAATGATCTGGAGCTGGGGGGGAAGGGAACAGCAGCAGCAGCTGAGTGAGATGTGTCTGGGGCTGGCTGGGGGGATAGCAGCAGTTGAGACTTGGTGTCTGGCCTGGGGCTGGGGGGACCGCACAGCAGCTTAGTTTATATGATAGAAAAAGGAAAGAAAAAAGATGGGGTTTTTTTGGCACCTAATGACAAATCCAAAGCAATTTAGCAGTAAAAAAAGTATTTTTAAAGGAGAGCTATGGGGTTAAGTCTTTTCCTCATAGTTCTCCTTAGGGTAACGGGAGGACACACCACTAGCGTCCTCCCGTCACCCTAGGCTCAGTATACCGCGAGCTGTAGCTCGCGGTATACTGAGATGCCGCAGCTGAAGCGGATTGCGACAATTGTGCCGAGATCCGCCTAGCTGCGTGACTGACAGCTAGGCAGAGCCAACTGTACCCACCCCCTCCCCCGTCCGCAGAGAGCCGTGACAGGATCGAGAGGTGAGCGAACCTGTGACAGTCTCATTGTCACAAGTCGGCTAGAACTATGAGATGAGTGGAAAAAAAACACCCACCTCATAGTTCTCTTTTAATCTTAGTAAGGAGGACTGTTTTGGTGTACTGCCCGATTGGGGTCGTCTTGGATACACGCACGTCAACCTGCAAAATTGATTCTCTCCATCTCCTGAAGAAGCGCCTCTGAGCGCGAAACGTCGAAACAAATATTCGCTCCCCCATTCTCAACCATCCTTTCTATCATGTATTCTTGAATGGGATGTTCATAGGTGGAGTGAGAAAAGCCTATGTCCCTCCACTTTTGAATTAACCCAAATGAATTTTTCAATCATGCTATCTTGCAGAGATCAGTACAGTAGCAGCAAGCAGCTGGCCTGGTGCCCAAGGCTGAATAGGGGCATGACATGGGGGTGGGGGAAGCCAAAGGTTGAGGTGGGGAGCCTTTGCAGAGGACAGCACTTCAGCGTTGGGCCCCTATTACTCAGCTTTGGGCACCAGCTGCTTGCTACTACTATACTGCTGCTGATAGAAAACAGGTCCCCCCTCTGCTGATTGACAGCAGGCAGTGGGTGGGTGCAGAAACAAGCCTGTTTTTGGCTATTGCAATTTGAAATATCCAATAGCAGGCTGGCTGATTCCAGCAATGATGTAAAAAAAAATTGTAGGGCGCAGATGCCATCCGCAATTAAATCAGCTCTCGGCGCCCATCCGTTGTGACATGCAATGAAAATGATTAGTGCCCCCCCAGATCTGACTGTGGTATCTTATGTGCCCCCCCTATATATTGTTCCTAGAGTCGCCACTGAGGAAGAATCACACTGGGTTGCAACATTTTAATCTTTACTTTGCCAACTTTTCTTCAGCAAACAAAAAAGATTTACATTTAAATGCCAACATCAACACGGTACCTTATCAACATTAACAGGTGCCCCTGTAGTGTATTTCCTTGCTTTGCACATTCAAAGTCAGCTCCCACCTGGAGCAGCTACGCTTCTTCTAAAGGGAGCCCCATGTGCCAAGGATCTCACATAGCC
Source organism: Nanorana parkeri (assembly GCF_000935625.1). NCBI lineage: Eukaryota > Metazoa > Chordata > Amphibia > Anura > Dicroglossidae > Nanorana > Nanorana parkeri. The sequence goes on along the minus strand of NW_017306271.1, from coordinate 861,370 downwards.
TTCGCTGTATCCTCTCTGTCTTGAAAAAGACCCCCTCCTCACTGTACTCCATTTAATAATTTTTATAGGGGGGTGTAGAGAGCAGAAATTTGAGAGCAATGATTTGTAAAGGAGTTGTTATAGCAGTGATCTTTAAAACTCTCTGTGACAGTAATGAGGTCTGGGCAACCCAAAAACTATTCAGGAAGCCCCATTTTCCCCTCAGTTTTTTGAAATTCACCACCTATAGACATGAATAAACCAGACTACTGATTAAACATATTTGTTTTGTAGAGAGTCTTAATGAGGGATTATAAAGCACTAACAGGGCTATTCACAAAAGGGTGAAGAGTTTGTAGAAGGCAGGAGAAGTGAACAACCTAGGACAGCATAGCTGAACATTGAGATCCGGTTCTGGGCCCCCCACTGGAGGAGTTCTACAAAAACCCTGACTGGAACCTGGGGATCGGGAGCCCTGATACTGGAAAGTAAATTTAATTACTTTTTTTTCTTTTCTTATGAGCTGTAAATGAGAAGATTTTAACCTTTTAGGCTCCATTCACATACAGCGTTTGCATTTCCTGTGCGGTTTTTCGTGCAGAAGAATGCATGGGATGCAAATGCTGTACGTGAAACAACTGCATGGATTGTGCTAATTTGCGGCCATTATATAGCCACGAACGCGCGGAATCTGACGGATTATCGCGCTTGCAGTATTTTGGGGGTCGCGCGGGTTAAAGCTCCACTGACACTGGATCGGCTGTCCGAATACAAGCAGAGCCTCTCTAAACAGAAAAAACAATGCACTTTAATGTGCATTGTCCAGACTATTGCGAGAAACTGCACGGCCCCCCAAAAAAGCGAGATAATCCAGCGGATTCTGCAAGTTATATAGTAGCAAGATATATAATAGATGCAAACAAGCGGAATCCGTGCAGTTGTTTTCCATATAGCGTTTGCGTCCCGTGCGGTCTTCCTCGGCTAAAATCAGCCGTATATCAGCTGTATCTATATCGGCTGACTCCTCCCAGCTGTTATTGTTTAATGACAGATCAGCGTCCCCAGGTCATTTGGGGGCACTGATCTGTCATTACAACTGACTAGAGCGAGCCGTGAGATCAGATGTCATTGCATGGGTTCAACTGAACTGAAGGGCTCAGGCGGCCGAAGCGAGCCAAAGGATCAGCCGAAGCTACGGCTGGATCCTTTGGCTCCGTCGTGAATAACCCCCAATATGAACATGGAGCCTAATGTGTTGGGAATAGAAAATGAGAGAAGATAGTCAGAGCTGTGACTGGGAAGAACCCCAAAACATGAAAAGGGGGGGAGGGCGGAACGAGGCTGAAAATCCTCCCACCTTTAATTATAGTCACTGATAGAAAGTCACATTGAGGGCCCAGTCACAACATAAAGAGTGCGTTCTAGAGCATTCGGCCTCTGGAACGCAACCCAGCCAGCTCTGTGATCTGCGAAAAGTAGAGCATGCAGCATTTTTTGCTGATCGCACTAAACCGGAACGCAGGCACTAATGGTGCCATTGACTTCAATTCACCACCACGCCCCCTCCCGCCCCGAAACAAAGTGAGCCACCTGGGTTGCGTTCCAGAGGCCAAATGCTCTCGAATGCACTCATTATGGTGTGACTGAGCCCTCACTCCTTTTCACATTCACTGCTCTGTTTTAGATACAGTGCATTTTAGGTGCAATATATATATATTTGGATGTGCTTTATATGTTTTACCAAACACCCTTATCGGAGGTATTGGAATTTGGGGGTACTTGGACGATGACACACTGACACTTGGGGGCCCAGAACAAGGACACACTGACACTTGGGGTCCAGAACAATGACACACTGACACTGGGGGTCAAGAACAATGCCACCCTGACACTTGGGTGTCCAGAACAATGACACGCTGACACTTGGGGGTCCTGGTGAGACCTCCGCATCTGCCCCTGGTGAGACCTCCACATCTGCCCCTGGTGAGACCTCTGCATCTGTCCCTGGTGAGACCTCCGCATCTGCCCCTGGTGAGACCTCCGCATCTGCCTCTGCTTAGAACCTCAGCAGGTCAGCAGTGCATTAGTGCTGGTTTGTGGTCTGTCATGCATTGGTTCTGGTCTGAGGCCTACTCTGTATTGGTTCTGGTCTGAGATCTGCCATGTATTGGTTCTGACCTGACGTCTGCCGTGTATTGGTTCTGGCCTGAGGTCTGCTGTGTATTGGTGCTGGTCTGGAGTCTGCCGTGTATTGGTTCTGGTCTGAGGTCTGCTGTGTATTGGTGCTGGTCTGGGATCTGCCATGCATTCTGCCATTTAGCTCATTTTACATATCGCCTATATTGGTCTAGATTTTGAAATTTTCCTACCAGTTCCCAGGCAATGTATCTTTTAGTGGATTGGCCCACTATTTTAAAAATAGCGTGGAGAAATAATTTCTGTAACACAAAAATGTTTATGCAGGTGGGGCTTGTGGATGGGGCTTGTATATGGGTGGAGCACAAAGGGGCCCCATAATCTTGTATTGCCCGGGGGCCCCATCTGTTGTCAGTCCTCCCCTGGTCACAGTCTCATGTAACATGCCAGTTTTGATCAATTCCCCCCCACTGGGTGTATGCAAAGTGAGGCTGAGAGTGGTATTGTCACAGTCTCATGTAATGTGTCTCCAGTCTGTGACTCTTGCAGCATGTTCTTAGTTTCCAACAACTACTATATCACATTTACCATCTCTGACCATCTCCTACGGCATGCCTGCCATTTCTGACCATCTCTTGTAGCATGTCTGTAGTTTTTGAGCATCTCTTATTGCATGCCCATAGTTTTTGACCATCTACTGTTTCAGAAAGCTCTTAGAGACTGTTGTCTGCAGTCTGGGACAGATTTCTTCAGAATTACATTTACTGTTATATGAGGCCCTTTGGTGATGTCAGGGGCCACATTTGAGGACCCCTATGTCAAGAAAGCTGATCACCACTGTGTACAAACTTCACTCCTCACACATATCATTCTTGCTAAGAAGAATAAAGTGGTTTTGAATCAGTAGTACAGACTTTGTTTTAATATTAAAAAAACTGCTTAATGTGCTTCTCAATTGCAGGGTACAGAGGTCATTCCTTTTCTCACGTCTGTTTTGTATGACAAGACTCAGTGGAAAACTCCTCACGAGTTTAATCCAAATCACTTTTTAGATGCAGCTGGAAAATTTGTAAAACAAGATGCATTTATGCCCTTCTCTGCCGGTAGGTTAGCAGGACTATTACATAATATTTACACTGTAATACATTGTTTCTATGTTATTACACTGAGAAAAAAATAAAATCCCCTCCCCCTTCCCAAATTATGTCTTTGTGTGCAGCTTCTGAGAAGATACACTATTAGCGTAGCGGGAGCGATGCAAAATGCGCAGCCGGCTTCCCCGCTATGCTAATAGCGTATCTTCTCAGAAGCTGCACACAGCGCACCGGTTTAAGTAGTAACCAGCACACGCAGTATGCAGCTTCTGTCGCAACTGCAGGGCGCAGATGCCATCCGCAATTAAATCAGCTCTCGGCGCCCATCCGTTGTGACATGCAATGAAAATGATTAGTGCCCCCCCAGATCTGACTGTGGTATCTTATGTGCCCCCCCTATATATTGTTCCTAGAGTCGCCACTGAGGAAGAATCACACTGGGTTGCAACATTTTAATCTTTACTTTGCCAACTTTTCTTCAGCAAACAAAAAAGATTTACATTTAAATGCCAACATCAACACGGTACCTTATCAACATTAACAGGTGCCCCTGTAGTGTATTTCCTTGCTTTGCACATTCAAAGTCAGCTCCCACCTGGAGCAGCTACGCTTCTTCTAAAGGGAGCCCCATGTGCCAAGGATCTCACATAGCCTTCGCTGTATCCTCTCTGTCTTGAAAAAGACCCCCTCCTCACTGTACTCCATTTAATAATTTTTATAGGGGGGTGTAGAGAGCAGAAATTTGAGAGCAATGATTTGTAAAGGAGTTGTTATAGCAGTGATCTTTAAAACTCTCTGTGACAGTAATGAGGTCTGGGCAACCCAAAAACTATTCAGGAAGCCCCATTTTCCCCTCAGTTTTTTGAAATTCACCACCTATAGACATGAATAAACCAGACTACTGATTAAACATATTTGTTTTGTAGAGAGTCTTAATGAGGGATTATAAAGCACTAACAGGGCTATTCACAAAAGGGTGAAGAGTTTGTAGAAGGCAGGAGAAGTGAACAACCTAGGACAGCATAGCTGAACATTGAGATCCGGTTCTGGGCCCCCCACTGGAGGAGTTCTACAAAAACCCTGACTGGAACCTGGGGATCGGGAGCCCTGATACTGGAAAGTAAATTTAATTACTTTTTTTTCTTTTCTTATGAGCTGTAAATGAGAAGATTTTAACCTTTTAGGCTCCATTCACATACAGCGTTTGCATTTCCTGTGCGGTTTTTCGTGCAGAAGAATGCATGGGATGCAAATGCTGTACGTGAAACAACTGCATGGATTGTGCTAATTTGCGGCCATTATATAGCCACGAACGCGCGGAATCTGACGGATTATCGCGCTTGCAGTATTTTGGGGGTCGCGCGGGTTAAAGCTCCACTGACACTGGATCGGCTGTCCGAATACAAGCAGAGCCTCTCTAAACAGAAAAAACAATGCACTTTAATGTGCATTGTCCAGACTATTGCGAGAAACTGCACGGCCCCCCAAAAAAGCGAGATAATCCAGCGGATTCTGCAAGTTATATAGTAGCAAGATATATAATAGATGCAAACAAGCGGAATCCGTGCAGTTGTTTTCCATATAGCGTTTGCGTCCCGTGCGGTCTTCCTCGGCTAAAATCAGCCGTATATCAGCTGTATCTATATCGGCTGACTCCTCCCAGCTGTTATTGTTTAATGACAGATCAGCGTCCCCAGGTCATTTGGGGGCACTGATCTGTCATTACAACTGACTAGAGCGAGCCGTGAGATCAGATGTCATTGCATGGGTTCAACTGAACTGAAGGGCTCAGGCGGCCGAAGCGAGCCAAAGGATCAGCCGAAGCTACGGCTGGATCCTTTGGCTCCGTCGTGAATAACCCCCAATATGAACATGGAGCCTAATGTGTTGGGAATAGAAAATGAGAGAAGATAGTCAGAGCTGTGACTGGGAAGAACCCCAAAACATGAAAAGGGGGGGAGGGCGGAACGAGGCTGAAAATCCTCCCACCTTTAATTATAGTCACTGATAGAAAGTCACATTGAGGGCCCAGTCACAACATAAAGAGTGCGTTCTAGAGCATTCGGCCTCTGGAACGCAACCCAGCCAGCTCTGTGATCTGCGAAAAGTAGAGCATGCAGCATTTTTTGCTGATCGCACTAAACCGGAACGCAGGCACTAATGGTGCCATTGACTTCAATTCACCACCACGCCCCCTCCCGCCCCGAAACAAAGTGAGCCACCTGGGTTGCGTTCCAGAGGCCAAATGCTCTCGAATGCACTCATTATGGTGTGACTGAGCCCTCACTCCTTTTCACATTCACTGCTCTGTTTTAGATACAGTGCATTTTAGGTGCAATATATATATATTTGGATGTGCTTTATATGTTTTACCAAACACCCTTATCGGAGGTATTGGAATTTGGGGGTACTTGGACGATGACACACTGACACTTGGGGGCCCAGAACAAGGACACACTGACACTTGGGGTCCAGAACAATGACACACTGACACTGGGGGTCAAGAACAATGCCACCCTGACACTTGGGTGTCCAGAACAATGACACGCTGACACTTGGGGGTCCTGGTGAGACCTCCGCATCTGCCCCTGGTGAGACCTCCACATCTGCCCCTGGTGAGACCTCTGCATCTGTCCCTGGTGAGACCTCCGCATCTGCCCCTGGTGAGACCTCCGCATCTGCCTCTGCTTAGAACCTCAGCAGGTCAGCAGTGCATTAGTGCTGGTTTGTGGTCTGTCATGCATTGGTTCTGGTCTGAGGCCTACTCTGTATTGGTTCTGGTCTGAGATCTGCCATGTATTGGTTCTGACCTGACGTCTGCCGTGTATTGGTTCTGGCCTGAGGTCTGCTGTGTATTGGTGCTGGTCTGGAGTCTGCCGTGTATTGGTTCTGGTCTGAGGTCTGCTGTGTATTGGTGCTGGTCTGGGATCTGCCATGCATTCTGCCATTTAGCTCATTTTACATATCGCCTATATTGGTCTAGATTTTGAAATTTTCCTACCAGTTCCCAGGCAATGTATCTTTTAGTGGATTGGCCCACTATTTTAAAAATAGCGTGGAGAAATAATTTCTGTAACACAAAAATGTTTATGCAGGTGGGGCTTGTGGATGGGGCTTGTATATGGGTGGAGCACAAAGGGGCCCCATAATCTTGTATTGCCCGGGGGCCCCATCTGTTGTCAGTCCTCCCCTGGTCACAGTCTCATGTAACATGCCAGTTTTGATCAATTCCCCCCCACTGGGTGTATGCAAAGTGAGGCTGAGAGTGGTATTGTCACAGTCTCATGTAATGTGTCTCCAGTCTGTGACTCTTACAGCATGTTCTTAGTTTCCAACAACTACTATATCACATTTACCATCTCTGACCATCTCCTGCGGCATGTCTGCCATTTCTGACCATCTCTTGTAGCATGTCTGTAGTTTTTGAGCATCTCTTATTGCATGCCCATAGTTTTTGACCATCTACTGTTTCAGAAAGCTCTTAGAGACTGTTGTCTGCAGTCTGGGACAGATTTCTTCAGAATTACATTTACTGTTATATGAGGCCCTTTGGTGATGTCAGGGGCCACATTTGAGGACCCCTATGTCAAGAAAGCTGATCACCACTGTGTACAAACTTCACTCCTCACACATATCATTCTTGCTAAGAAGAATAAAGTGGTTTTGAATCAGTAGTACAGACTTTGTTTTAATATTAAAAAAACTGCTTAATGTGCTTCTCAATTGCAGGGTACAGAGGTCATTCCTTTTCTCACGTCTGTTTTGTATGACAAGACTCAGTGGAAAACTCCTCACGAGTTTAATCCAAATCACTTTTTAGATGCAGCTGGAAAATTTGTAAAACAAGATGCATTTATGCCCTTCTCTGCCGGTAGGTTAGCAGGACTATTACATAATATTTACACTGTAATACATTGTTTCTATGTTATTACACTGAGAAAAAAATAAAATCCCCTCCCCCTTCCCAAATTATGTCTAGTCTGTATAAGGGCAAGAAGTGTTTACATGCTTCAGGCTTTCTGTGTGGACAGTAACAGTGAATGTGGTGTGTATGCATACTCAAAATGGAAGAACACGAGCAAGATCTGTGTTACCAGTGGACTAGCAATAGCCATAGCAGCCCACGTCCCAGAACGTGGGAGGCTTGAATTATGCAATCAAGTGCATTCAGGCGACTAACCGTGCTGGCAGCACTGGATATGGTGTGAACGGGCCCTAAACTTATTGATGGATTGGAGTGGTAGTAGTGAACCTGACCCCATGGTAGATGTACTCCACCAACCAAACTGCGATGTTAGCTTCTGCTACTAGATACCTACAAAGTGTTCAAAATGTACTACTCTGACTTACAATGTAAAAGCAACAACGTGTTAGGAAAGGATAACAAACTTTGTGGGGGGAAATTGTTGAAAAATACTTGGGCACAAGCTGCTTCTATTTTTTGAGATTGCACCGCGGGCATTGCTGTGCTCCTCGTTCTGGTGCGGGCGATCGCACTTCGGGCAGTAGCCATGCCTGCAGTGCCATTGACTTGCCCCAGAACATGGGAGGCTGTGTTTATATGATCCAGTGTGTTCTGGACACTAACCGTGCAGGAACGCACTGGATGTGGTGTGAACAAGCCCTTAGATATAATTCTTTTATTTCTAGATTGACGAACATTGGCTAGATACAGCTTATGTCATCCTGAGTTGATTTTGTTCCCCCAGGAAGAAGAGCTTGTGTTGGAGAAAGTTTGGCCAAAATGGAGCTTTTCCTATTTTTCACTGGCCTTCTGCAAACATTCACTTTCTACCCACCTCCAGGAGTCTGCAGAGAAGATATAAGTCTCAAGCCTGACATTGGATTAATGTTATTTCCTTTACCACACTTAGTATGTGCAAAGCTCAACTACTAGTCTGTCAGTAGGAAGCAACAATATATTGTATTATTCCCTCCTATAAATGGAGGGAATTCTTCTCCAAAGTGGAACTGTTTTTTTCATATAAAGCTGCAATACAGATCAGCATAAAATAATATTACATGCTCAAACTATATCTCAATAATGAATTCAAACAAAACAAATATACATCGCACATCCAAGTATTTCTTTAACTTTTTGCCCAAACACTTACAGTCATCATGTTTCTATACAGTTGGCTCCAGCTCTCTTAGCTCGACTTCCCTGAAGTTCATGTCCAGTACAAGATCTCAGAGAGAGCTCAGTCTTCAGCAGCTGTTCATCTACTAGCTTGGAGAAGAGATGAGGGATGAGTAGGGAGAAGGGAGCCGACGAGTGCCTTGCCATGTTGTGTCCCTGTGTTTGTGGAGATACAAAAAGCTTACAAGCAAACACAACTGTAAGGGAAAGGAGCCACCCTAAAACAGTCAGCCAGTGCTCAGGGGTCCAGCTGATTCTGCAGGAATCTAAAACTTTCAAACATCAAGAAGCAGCATCCATTAATTTCATCAACATTTGAAATAGCTTAAAAACCTTTTGACTTTAATATCACTTTAATGTAAATAATAGTATCAATAAGTTTTAATGTTTTAAATTACTTGTTTTAATGTATAATTTGTGATTATATATAACAGTACAATTCCTATATATCTGATATCTTGTCTCAACAGTTGTTTAAAAAAAAAAAGAGAGCGTAATGGACCACTGATTACAATTTTATGGATAATTTTATGTTTCCATGTATCAAGTCACTCACTGTATTACAATATCTGTTTCTGTCTAATGTACAAAAATACAAATAAATACAAATAAACATATTTACCAGAAAATCACTTTAAGGTCAACACTGCAATAATAACTCAAAGTATGCACTCACTGGTAATTTACAATACCTTTCCTTTAATTATTACATTTACCACCCAGACATCTTGTGGAGATACATTTATCTTCCAAATCATATCCTAAATATATTTTATGAAGATTTCCTACTTTTACATGTCTAAGTTTCCGTCCAATCAAATGAATGAAGTGAAAATGGAATTCATTTTGAAAGTTCTACCCCCATAGACTTGCATTGAGTTTGAATTCAAACTTTTTGGATGTTCTAAAGTTCGAATTCGATCCGAACTCGGACCTGTTCGGCTCATCATTAGTATTATCCATTCATTGTCTTTAACCAATTTAGTTGCGCTGGAAAAACTATGTGAAAACACCAGCTGCAACAATGTGTATAACCGTGATCAATGTGAGCAATTATGTTGCGCTTGGTAGTGAGCCCTTTTGAAAAAGTCAAAGACTGACGAAACGCGTCAAGGGGACCCGCTGCTTCCTTCCTGACATACCGGATAAACCTTCAAAGGCTGGGCGACGTTTACACCCACATGCGATTTTTACTCAAACCATTTCGTAAGTGTAATCATTTATATTTGGAATAAAAGACTTTCGTGACTACACTTAGATCTGCTTTCTCTCTTGTGTCCTTTTTCCTGCCTTCCTCGCTCGGCTGGGCTGCTCCTGGAGGGCGTTTGACACCGGCATCAGAACCGTGTGCTGACCGTTTGGAGGAGAGAGAGAAATATAAAGAATTTTTGAGGACTTATGGATTGAAGACAAAGTAATAAACACTTTTTTCTTTGTTATTTTTTGGTTCCCTTTCTTTTGGTTTTCATTCATTTTTCTCCTCTGAGTGAAAGAGTTAAATGCCTTGGTGATTGAAAGAATCTTTTGCGTAACCCTAATCCACGCCTTATATGGAGACATTGCTTTTCTTTTTGCTTTTTTCGTTTTGGGGCGATGATAAATGGTTTTATGTGAGCTATTTTTTGTATAGCTGTGTAATTATAATCAACCAATCGAATGATGAGATCAACCTTTTGAATCTGAATGTATATGTAATCCCTACAGACGTGGGTTTGAGCGTTTAATCACAGAATACTGTTTTATTATCACATTTTTATTATCACATTTTTTACCAACGAAATATTGAACAGAACAAAGACACAGTGTACTAATTATAATAATTTATTTATTTATTATACATATTTTACACTAATTTATGAATTTTTATTCATTCATTTATTCATTTATCCATCAATTTTTATTTTTCACTTGAATATAAATAGCAAGATGACACAATAAGAACATTGCTCACTACCAAGCGCAACATAATTGCTCACATTGATCCATTCATTGTCGTCATGCTTTTGCAGCTCAATATAGAAGAGCCAAACTTAGCCCCTCTGTTCCGTTTTCAATATCTGGATGGTTGCAGTATATCCACCTCTTTCTGAGCTGCTCCCTTTCCCTCCAGAATGTTTGAATGCTATGAATCCGAATATGATGAAAACAAAACAAAACAAAATCCAAATGGACCTGGCTTGGCTTAGCTATATATTGTTTTGTATTGTATGCACTTTTAAAGTTCTGCCTTCACCTCCCTCTCTATCCCTCTCCTCTTTTGAAACCCACTGTATTCGCCTATTCTCTCCAATTTCGCTGAGGATTGCTGTTATACACCGGCCTTCTTTTGACCTAACACAATGGTCAGACACTCCTACTCACTCTGATGGTAACATACTAGATCTTGTTTTCTCTCACCTATGCACTCCTTGCAACCTCTCCAACACCCCTTTCCCGCTCTCAGACCACAACCAGTTTGTCAGTTTCACCCTCACCCTATCCCCAACCCTGAATCCACCTACACGGCACACTGTCACCCGGAGAAATTCGTACGAATTTCCTGAAATTCGGAAGCATCCGAAATCCGAATTGACATGCTCCCGAATGTATCCGAAATATCTCCAGAATGTTTGAATGCTATGAATCCGAATATGATGAAAACAAAACAAAACAAAATCCAAATGGACCTGGCTTGGCTTAGCTATATATTGTTTTGTATTGTATGCACTTTTAAAGTTCTGCCTTCACCTCCCTCTCTATCCCTCTCCTCTTTTGAAACCCACTGTATTCGCCTATTCTCTCCAATTTCGCTGAGGATTGCTGTTATACACCGGCCTTCTTTTGACCTAACACAATGGTCAGACACTCCTACTCACTCTGATGGTAACATACTAGATCTTGTTTTCTCTCACCTATGCACTCCTTGCAACCTCTCCAACACCCCTTTCCCGCTCTCAGACCACAACCAGTTTGTCAGTTTCACCCTCACCCTATCCCCAACCCTGAATCCACCTACACGGCACACTGTCACCCGGAGAAATTCGTACGAATTTCCTGAAATTCGGAAGCATCCGAAATCCGAATTGCAATGCTCCCGAATGTATCCGAAATACGAAATTCCGTTGACGAATTTCGGATCCGAATTTCGTTGAAACGGGAACAAATATTACCCCTGTGACTGAGGTTGAACAACATGACAAGATTTTTTTTTTTATACGAAATACGAAATTCCGTTAACGGAATTTAGTATTTCGTGCCTGTAATGCAACCCTCAGCAGCAGAAGAAAACCTATGATTGGTCAACCAAAAAGTCACGTTTCCGTTTCGGATTCGGATCCGAAATTCGTCAACGGAATTTCGTATTTCTGTTAAAAAAAACTACCATTGACTCCAATATTAACCAGTATTTTTGCTTTTTAACTTCATCATGACGAATGTTCGTAACGGTACGAAAATGTGACGAAACTATTCGTATTTCGTACGAATCCGAATTGAGTTTCGGACACAAATTACGAAATACGAAATAACGGATAATCCGAAACTAAACACATTTTTTGACGGCGCACAGGTCTACTACTGACTTCCTCTATGACAAAATCTCACCCCTGTCCTCTCTAGACACTTTGGCTCCCCTCACTACACGCAGACTTCGACCACGTCCACTACAACCATGGCAAACAAAAGAAACCAGACATCTAAAAAGACATAGCCGCACTCTTGAATGACTGTAGCGAAAAAAATAGCTTCTGCAAGACATCTCCCTGTATAAAGCTGCCCTCCTCAAATATAATTCCTTCCTCTGTGTTGCCAAACAGACTTATTTTGTCACTCTCATTAACACACCCTCATCCAAACCTCGTCAACTCTTTTCTACTTTTAACTCTCTACTATGTCCCCCACTGCCACCACCCACTAACTCACACACTGCCCAGGACATTGCCATTCATTTAAAAAACAAAATAGATACAATTTGGGATCAGATCGCCACTGTGCAGTCACCTTCCACTATTCATGTACCAGACTTTGGATTTACATTATGGCACATTGTCTATTTTTTGTATTTTTTTAATAAAGGGCTTTGTCAGAGTGTGTGTGTGTTTATTTTTTTTGCTCACTGCCCCTTGCTTTCCTGCATAAAGTTCTAATATGGGTGCCTGGATAAGGGTCTGGTATGGATTTATCAAGGATAAGGTTCTGGTATGGATTTTGGAGGGGACCCCTTGCCATTTTTTACAAACAAAACAAGGCTGGCCGTGAAAAATAATGTAGCTGAAATAGTTGTTTTTTTTCTAGATGCACCACTTCACATGCAGGTTAAAGACATCCCGCAAGTATGTTATTTAAAGGACTTCTGTACTTTTAATAGTGCCCTAAACTGTATGTTTATGTAGTGCCCTTTTTTAACAAAAGCTTGCAAACAGGCTTTGAAAAGGGACAGAAAAAATGTTACAAACTTCAGCTCCCATAGACCTCAGTGTGGTTTAGGTACTCTTAGGGATGTAGTGTTTTTCACAAATTCTTTTGTTCTTTTTGTGATCGGTCAGTGCAGATTAGTCAGCTCAGCTGTGTGCTGGCTAGTGTTCTCTACAGGTGCCCATACACCTTACGATTATCGGACGAAACTTTTCGTCCGATGATCGAACCGTCGTACGATTTTCGTACGACGGCCCCATCCTGCCCCGATTATCGCAAGGTTCAATCAGCGGTAGTTAGAAAAAAACACCTGGACGACTTGCGGTAATTGACCGCAATTATTTTCGTTTGCGCATGCGCAGTGTTAATCGTACGACTTTTGACGGACGGAAACGCCACCAACCATGCGAACATCGTACGATCAACCAAAGTTTTCAAACATGCTTGACCGTCAAAAGTCGTACGATTGTACAGTACTATCGGTCGGGCACTCTATTCACACGTTACGATTGTCGTACGAAAAGTCGATCGCATACGATTATCGTACGATAATCGTAAGGTGTATGGGCACCTTAAGTGTGCAGTGATTATTCTCAGTCATCTGCTGTGTGAATGTTCTCCGGTAGAGTATGCTAGAGATAATGCTTCACATTGAGGACATTTAATACATGGCTAAAAATTGTGTAGTATCGTTGCAAATGCACACTATGTAAGCAGCCTTTATTTGCTGCAATTTTAAAGGAAGAGACTGGGCATGTTTTATCATGAAATAAAAATGAGAGTGTACTTTTTTCAGAGCAAAAAGCCAGAACAATTGTACAGATTTGGAGCACAGTGCGTTATCCTTTTTGCTAGGATGCAATTTTAAAGGGAGAAAGCAGGAGGTTTAATCTGGAAAATAAAAAAAATTACAGTGTCTTCCTCTGAGACTGAAGACAGAAAAATAATACAGATTTGCTGCACTCTTTTTTTTTTGCAGCAATGCAATTTCAGAGGGAGAAAGCAGGCAGATTTCATATGGAAATAAAAAATGACACTGTCTTTTTAGTGAGGCAGAAGAGAGAAAAATTTTACAGATTTGCTGCACAGTATGTATTAATTTTTTGCTTGGATACAACTTCTGAGGGAGAGACTAGGCATGTTTTATCATTAAATAAAAGTTAGAGTATGCCTTTTCAGAGCAAAAGCCATACATATTGTACAGATTTGATGCACAGTGTGTTATGCTCTTCTGTTAGAATGCAATGTTATAATGAAAGCTGGCAGACTTAATCTGGAAATAAAAAATATATGACAGAAGACAGAAAACTGTTGCAGATTTTCTGTGCAATATGTACTCCTTTTTTACTAGGAGGCAATTTCAGAGGGAGAGAGCAGAAATAATAAATTACAGTGTCTTAATTCTGAGCAATGAGACAGAAATATTGTACACATTCGATGCACAGTTTTTAAGCCTTTTGATATGTCTCGATTTCAAAGGCAAAGACCAGGCAGTTTATAATAAAGAAATCACTGTTGGACTGCACTATATCAGAGGGACTATGTGCACACATATTCTTGATTAAGGCAGTGCGCTAGCTGGGTATGACCATCTGAAGTGGCTACAGACTCTTCTGGCCTGTCTTAGAAGTTCATGTAGGCCAGGGTTCCTAACTAGGAACTTTTGCACCACCAGGTTGAGGATGTGTGCCAGGTAAGGCATGTTTGTAAACTTTCCCTGCCAAAGGGCTGACACAAGGTGGTGCCATTGCCACACACATCCTTTCCCGGCAGAAAATGGTGTGGGGTCAGCCACCTCTGGGCCTACCCCTACAGAGTTGATAGAATCTCTGCCCAAGTTTGGCTCCTGTCCCCTAGGCATACCGACTGCAAAACAGTATGGTGGCACCTACCTGGTCAAGGCTACTCTGGAGATGGCAGGATGATGGCAAATCCCAGCAATACATTATACACCAATGAAGAAATACCATCATCTATAGGGAACTACAAGTCCCAGCAATACAGTACACACCAATGCAGAATACCATAATCTATAGAGGACTACAAATCTAACCATTACATTATACAGCAATGTGGAACACCATTCTCCATTGATGGGCTGCTCCTAGGTATTTATGAAAATGTCCCCACATTGCCCTGCAAAAATTGCCTTTTTGCCACCCTTCCCCCTGGATCTGCTACTGACTTGACCTTCGATCCCAGCTATGGGGTACAGAGCTGACCTGATCTCCCATCCCAGCTATGGGGTACAGAGCTCGCCTGACTTCTCATCTCAGTTATGGGGCACAAACTTCACCTGACCACCCATCCCAGCTATAGAGTACAGAGCTCACCTGACTTATCATCCCAGTTTTGGGGTGCAGAGCTCACTTGACTTCTCATCCCGGCTATGGGGTATAGAGCTCACTTGACCTCTCCCCTGCAATCCTCCTGCTGCTGCCACCGCCTATGTGTCCACTGAGCCCCCGGCTCTCCCCCTGCCACTGTGCCACCTCTTTCCTCTTCCACCACCATCTCTGTGTCCAGCCCACTGACCCCCACTGGCTCCTCCTCTGCCACTGTACCCACCTCTCTCCACTCCCCCTCCAGCTCCGTGTCCACTGACTCCCACTCCTTTTCCTGCCACTGTGCTCACCTCTCTCACCGCCTCTCTGTCCACTGACCCCCTCCAGCTTTTCCCCTGCCACTGTGCCGACCTCTCTCACCACCTCTGTGTACACTGAACCCCCTTCCAGCTCTTCCCTTGCCACTGTGCCCACCTCTCTCACCACCTCATTGTCCACTGACCCTGCTCCAGCTCTTCCCCTGATGTGGTAAGTAGTGTGGGTGTTAGCATGCTGTTTATACACAATCGGGTGTATTCACTAGGCTGCCAAGGGCAGCCGATTGAACAACTGACCCCAAGTGAAGTGAGCTGAACACCGTTCGGCTATTCACTTCAGGCTTGTACGGCTGATTTCAGCCGTATATCGGCTGAAATCAGCCGTGCATTGGCTTGCTTCGCATGGCTTCGGGTCGGCTGACCCGAAGTGCAGAAGGTGTTCGACTCAGCCGATCCAACATCTGGATAGGCTGAGCCAAACCTCCGGCAGGCTACTCACTGCTGTACGGCCTATTCTTATAGATGCCGAACATCGGTGAGTGAATAGGGACCGAGCAGAACAGAAAAATAGTTTAAAACGTTTTTAAAAAGTAAATAGAAAACGATTGCGGGGAGCTAGCAATGACAGCTATCTCCGCCCAACAGTTTTCTAATGTCCGGCGGTTTTGCTGCCGTAAAAAAAAAAAAAAATCTCCCGGGCGCTCTGGCCGCCCAGGAGAGAAACACTGATTTATCTTTTTGTTTCTTTATTCTGACACGGAGCTGTGTCAGAATAGAAAAAAAAAAAAGTTTTTGCCCATTGGAATGCATTGCTAGATTCCTATTGGCTATTTCAATTTGCAATAGCCAATAGGAATCTAGCAATGCATTCCAATGGGCAAAAACTTTTTTTTTTTTCTATTCTGACACGGCTCCATGTCAGAATAAAGAAAAAAAAGAAACAGCAGTGTTTCTCTCCTTGGCGGCCGGGAGCAGGAGACTCCCGGAGCGCCAGGGAGAGTTTGCTGTTTTGAGATCAGTGTCCCTGGTTAGCAGGTAACCAGGGACGCTGATCTCTCTGCAAGTGGCTGGAGCCAGCCGTAAGATCACGGCTGGCTCCGCCCCGTTGTCAGAAGCAGGCTGTCGGCCGAAGCTACGACTAGATCCTTCGGCAGCTTCGTGAATAGACCCCTAATAGATGCAACATCTATTCTTATATATTATACTGGCATTACTATTTCTGCCAGTAGGCGGTAGTATTGTGTTGGATGTTTGCAAAATGGAATGTTCTTTCTAGTGGAACTACATGGTTATGATGTAATTTCAATTCTTTGTGTTCTGGTGGGTTTCCAATAAAGCACAACAGACTCAAACATGTGTCCAGCAACATCCTAAATGATAAGAGTCATGTCTGCAGCAGCTTTCTAACAAAAAGCAAGTGATTCTAAATGTTATGTTCTAAAGTTTTAACTGAACTTTTAAAGAACAATTCTGACTGTCAGTGGGAGTAAAGCATTTAAAAATAAAATTAAAGGGCTTGTGGTAGGTGCTGGTACTGCGTATTAGTGCGTTCTACCAGAAAAAAGCCCTGCTTGTGGCCTTGTTGTGTCATAGCTGTGGGTACACATTTTTAAAGGAGAATTATGAGGTGAGTGAAAATCAACTCAGCCTCATAATCTGAGCTGACCTGTGACAATGAAACTGTCGCAGGTCGGCTCAGTAGATCAGGAAGTGAGCGAACACATGACTGTCACTCACGGCTCCCTGCAGTGATTCCCCCCCTCCCCTGTCCGATCCTCCAGCGCTGACTGGCGGAACGGACGTGGGAGGGTGCGGGGACAGCTCGCTCTGCCTCTGCATAGGCAGAGCCAGCTGTCAATCCCGCAGCTGGGTGGATCACGACATCAATGTCAGGATCCGTTCCGGCTGTGGCGTCTCAGTATACCGCGAGCTGTAGCTCGCAGTATACTGAGCTTTGGGTCACGGGAGAACGCTAGTTTGTGTTCTCCCATGACCCTTAGGAAAAGCCCTGACCCCATAGTTCTATAAGAAGTAAAGTTACAGCTGCACAATGGCTGGCCATGAAGCAGTGAGTATCACTCATGGGAGCAGCTGCACATCCGGCTTAATAAAGAAGCTTGCACTTCGAAACGCGTAGCCAACCTGCCTAACCGAAGAACCTTTTTCAACATCTTTTTCTTCCCCCCCATCGGCGGCCAAGTCCGTGCAGTCAGCCGTCCCCGAACACTGTGCCCCGTTGCTCACTCCCCTCCAGCAGCAGACGTCCATTGTGGCCTCATTGCGGCCTCTGACCCACGTCAATACACAGGCTCCCTGCAGACGCCGCTCCACTGTGCTGCGTTCTGGAAGCCTACAACATTTTCACCCTTCCAGACCAGAGGACATTGAGCCCAGAGACGGCAGGCCCTGAACAGCCCCGGGCTGCCACACTCTGGCAGCTCCTCTGCCTCTCCACCTCCCAACTGTGTCTCCCGGCAACAAGGACGCCACAGCTCAAGCTTTGAACTGCCCCCAGCCTGGATATTGCAACAGAGACTTTGTCTCCTCTCCAGCATTCAAGATTTTACAATTGCTGACATCACACCTGCGCCAACCCCACGATCTTCAGGAACTTTATCACCACCGTCGCCAATGACAACGCATCCTTCCTTACTCAATGGTGAGTCTCTACACTCCACACTGTGTTTCCATCAATTGTGATTTCTCACCTCTTGTTTCTACCCCTTGTGTCTCCCTGTGATCCCCAAATTACCCAAACCGTGAAGGGGCACACCCGCTCGCCCCCCTATCACCATCAAGTGAGTCGGACCACCCCCACAACCAACCAAGCTCCACGGCCCGGCCCACCTCAATCTCTTCCCGGTAGCGCTTCCCTCCTTCCCTTTTCTCTTGACTCATAGGAGCAAGCTGCTTAAACTCTGCAGTAGAATCACGCACCCTATGGAGCCAACACTGCTCCTGCAAAGACTCACATGTAATTGAGTGTTGTCACTTTAGGAAGGACAACTCCGAAAAAGGATTACCAGGTAACAAATAATATAAAGCAAGCTTGCAGAAGAAAAGAAACACATTTCAGGAATAAAATAGTTACCCAAAAAGTAAATGATCCCTTAGCACACAAAACCGGTTCTATAAGTAGGTACCGTCTATTTTAGCTCTTCTAAAAAGACTGCTTATAAGGCACATATAACTTTAGGGGGAGTCAATACATAGGGAGCTATTTTGGATATTTTTATCTAACATTAATTCACACTGCTATAGCAATTTGAATTATGTACCTACTTTGTTTTAGTTTAAATGATTTGCTTATTTTTTATAAAATGCATATGGCAGTAAAAATATATTTATATAATTTTAGTGCCAATAGGGTAGTCTTATCAAATTCATGATACCTTAAATAATACAAAAAATGGCAATGTTTAAACTAATGCTAGACTGAAAAGCAAACAATCTGACTCTGAAACAATATATTTATAATAGTAGTAATATGGTAAATGGGAAAATTATTGGATCATATTACAGAGAAATATGCTTTTGCTTGTTGATTAGAACAAATGGCCAAGGGTCTGAAAAAGGTAACTTACAAAATATTATTCTTGTAAGCATCTAATCACTGTACCAATACAGTCATGTAATGGGATAAACTCTGACATTTTAGCTTAGACAGGCCACAGGTGAAGACTCCAGCCATGGCAATTCTACCAGAGTCAGTGACACTTTTCCTAGTATGCACCCTGGTTATGATGTGCGTGAAAATCCTACTGGACCTGCCCAAAAAGAAGACATACACATTCCCCCCAGGACCCAGGCCTTTACCAATAATTGGGAGCATGCACATTCTGGATATTATCAGGCAGGATCACACTTTCATGGAGGTGAGTCTTTAAAAAGTTTAAAGGGTCGTATTTAGGTTTTAGGTAGATGCTGGAAAGTCATAAAGTTGAACGGTTTCTTCAACTCGAGAGGCAAGATTTTGTATGTGCATTACTTTTTTACCTTTATTAAACAGTTGCTTTTCTACTGCACTTAGATGTGTGTGCCGGGTTTCTTTGTTGTTTTCACTTTATTTAAAGTAACTCACATTTTCACATTCAGTAAATATCAATACAAAAAAGGAGTAAGTATCTTGCCGGGAGTATTAAGCCAGATAACTAAGCACTGTTTAATGCAAAACACATTCAGGATTTGATCTTGCCAATGTGTATGCCAGATATTTTATTTGTAATTATGTTGTAGCTTTCCCTACAAAGCTACAACATAATTACAAATTAATAAAAAATTGAGGCTGAGTATGGGAGGGAGTGATACTGTTTAGATGGGACTTGATTTTGCAAGAGCCAGCACTGGTCAAATTCTTCGGTATTTATTTACATGTCCGGACTGTTTTTTTTACTATTGTTAGCCAATTTGGCTTACAGCATAAGATGTCTCCTGATCATTTGTTATCTGTTCTAAAGGATCAGAATGTTCATATAAATCCACATACCAAACGGCTTATTTAATGAAAAAAGTGCAAATGGAACTGATGATGTCCAAAATTCAGTCAAAACAGCAACCTGATTTCAGTTTATTGCAGTTTATTTTAATAAAATAAAAATATTGAATGGTTTTCAGTAAGCTTGTTTGTACAGCAGAGTTATTTTTACATCTTAGCAGAAAATGATTTTGTTATAAAATTTATATATAATACTATTGTGGGCTGAGTGAAGGAAACTAAGATTTTGTAGAGTTTTGCTCTCTGAAACATTAATTCTATATATTATTTTTAAATATGCTTGTACTTAATTATTAATTACACTGAGTGGCCAGATTATTATGACCACCTGACGTTTGTAGGCAAATTAGCTATAATTAGCTATAATTTCGCGCTGAAGTTGCTAGAGGGCAGTGGCAGAACTACCAGCGTCGCAAAGGTCGGGCCCTGGAGTTCCGCCACTAAGAGGCGGCCCAGCACAGGAGGATGGGCCAGAGACAGCTCTTTAATTAGGCAAGTAATTAGGCAAGTAATAACTTACCTAATGTACAAAAAAGCATGGCACAGCATGGATGGCGCGCCGAGGGCGGGTGGTACGGGGAAATGCGCATCCTACTGCGGGTTCAGATCGCTCCCCCCCGCCGGCACTTCACTGAGACACGGCTCCGTCTCCAGCCCAGCAGCGAGAGCAGGAGGGGAGAGAGAGAGAGCCGACACACAGAGCAGAGGGAACTCCCGCGCTCCCCCGCCGAGGCTGCACTCCACATTGCCCTGCTGGGACTCCGCTCCATCCTGCAGTGGCAGAGAACGGGACGATGGAACTACCGCCGGGCGGGCACTGACGGGAGGATGTGGAGGACGCCGGGGCTGGGGCCCAGTACCGCCGGTCCAGTGAAGGAAGCGGTCGCTGACGGTCCGGTGCTGTAAGAAGCAGGCTGCGGCAGGTAAGGAGCTGCAAGGAAAGTGCTCCCCCCGACCAGCCCACCTGAGACACTGCAGAGCTTACCATAGACAGTCTCTGTGGGCTGTGCAAGATCTATGATGGGTTCTGCTAGAGGGCCAGACTATTATAAATAGGGAAGCAGGTTGTTTACCACGACAGTAGAAGTGATTTGTTTCTGAAGATATGGGTAAACAACGCGATTTAACAGCCTTTGAACGTGGGATGATTGTTGGCGCTTGGAGCCATGGAGCGAGTATCAGCAAAACAGCAGAATTTGTTAAATGTTCAAGAGCAGCTGTTGTTAAAGTGTTTAAAGACTGGATTGTCAGCCGAAAATCTGGTTCTGAACGTGCGAATTGTGGCCGTCAATGTTAGAGTGGCAAAACTGGTACAAGACAACAGAAGGGCAACAGTGCAGTGTCAGATTCCTCGCATCACCTTTCAACATCTCGTGGAGTCACGAGGCGGCCCAACGAAGTCATCTCGTGGAGTCATCTCGTGGCCCAACGAAGTACTGATGGGGTGGTCATAATAATCTGGCCACTCAGTGTATATTAATACGGAAGCACTTTTGCAATCCGATTCATTTCAACTTTTATCAAATGGCAATAAGCCTGAATTGACTATTGGAAGTAGCAGCGACAACAGATCTAAAAGTCATCTTCCAAAAAAAACTGAAGCCTTTAATTTCACACTGACTGACTAGTGGCAAAGCAGTTTAATAGTATACGTTGTGAGCTTCTTTACTTGCAGTACCATACCGCATTGTCTAACAAAACATAACAGCTCTTCAAAACCACAACCTCACATTCCCTGAATCCCTTCGCATCCCCATATCCTCAGTTAACCCTGACATTTTCAAAATATAGACTTCAGGTATGTGTTTGGTAGAACTCAACTAGCAGCAGGACAGTACATGAGCACTTGACTAAGCAGGATATAGACCGAGACATTGCAGGCTTTATCTTCAAATAAAAAATAGAGTGTATTATTCGAGAGACAATGCCACAAATATTGTACAGTGGCTGTACAGTGCAGTTCCAGATGTTAACAGACATTAGTCATCTGGAGCTGCAAAAACTAAAAAATAGTAGGGATGCACCGATATATCGGCCGAAAATGGCACTTTGGCAGAATGCCGAAAGTGCATTTTTTCTGCCGATACATAGGCGCATCCCTGCTTTCTTTCCTCCCCGCTGGGCGCTGTTCTGTGTCCCAGCGGGGAGGAGAGAAACTGTGATAGCCGGCCGAGGGATGCGGGACTAGAACGCTGTGAGCGGCCGGCGTCTCCTATCAGCCTCATATCACAGTCCGGCAGAGCGCTGTGTGGGCGGAGACAGGCCACGCTGTTACAGGAGTCTGAGCTCTCCTCCCTACACCGCTCAATCAGCCTCCTGTGACAGCGTGTCAGAGAGGAGAGCAATGTACAAACACTCAGCGATCGCTGAGTGTTTGTAGATAATTGAGGACAGAGTATGTTTACTATATCCTCAATTATGAATGAATGGGAGTGATCTACATCCCCTCCTGTTCATTCATGATTGTGGTTATTATTATTATTATAATACAGGATTTATATAGCGCCAACAGTTTGCGCAGTGCTTTACAATATAAGGAAGACATTACAATTACAATACAATTCAAGACAATATGGTGAGGAGGGCCCTGCCCCAGAAGGCTTACATTCTAACGGGAGGGGGAAGTGATACGTGAGGAGGTAGCTGTGTGGGGATGAATTGTTTGAGAGATTGATATTTAAGTGGTTAGGTTGGATAAGCTTCCCTGAAGAGATGAGTCTTAAGGAAATGCCTATGGTAGACAGAGTAGGAGATAGGTGGACAGGTTGGGGTAATGAGTTCCACAGAACGGGGGAGACTCTGGTGAAGTCCTGGAGGCGAGCATGGGAGGAGTTGACAAGGGAGCTAGAGAGCAAGAGGTCTTGGGAGGAGTGTAGGGGACGTTTAGGGTGATACCTGGAGACAAGGTTTGAGATATAGCCGGGGGCAGAGTTGTGGATGGCTTTGTAAGTGGTTATAGTAATCATACCATGTCCTCATGTTATCAATGAACCGGAACACTCATAGAGAATTCCTGTTCATTGATAACAGGAGATACAGAAAAAGAGATTGAGGACTCAATCTCTTTTTCTATTTTAAAAGGGAAATATCAGGGGTCTGTTTAGACCCCTAATATTTGCCCGAAGCCCCTAAAAGTAAAGTAAAAAA
>NW_017306271.1:822152-837433 GCF_000935625.1 Nanorana parkeri | reverse complement strand
TAAAAAAATTAAAAAGTTTATAAAAAAATAAATAAAATATTGGAAAAATGTGCAAAAAATTAAAATAAAAAACATTTTCGGTATTGGTTTCGGCCTGACAATTTTTATTTATTTTAAAATATCCATTTCGGTGCACCTCTAAAAAATAGTTTAACTAAGAAAACACTAAACTGAGGGTGTGTGGAGTTTTGGCTGCACAGTGTTTTTACATTTTCTTCCTTGGAAAGATGCATTGAGGCGATGTGAAAAAAAGGCAGCTCTTGAATGGATTGTCAGCAACAACTGCCTGATGTGCTGTAATCACCCCAAGCTAAAATTAATAAAATAAAAAAGGAAACATCAATTTAATAGAATTTGTAGTTCAGGTGTTGACAATTAAGGCTATCAATCAGTTGATGGGGACAGATATTGCTCCTTAACCCCTTCATGATGAGAGATGTACACTGTACGTCCCCGCCACGAAGTGCCCAAATGACTGATCACGTACACGGCTATTCTGTAATGCTGGTAACCACTGAGAATCAGCGGTTACTGTTCATTAATGGCCGCCTCAGAGGCCTCAGAGTTAAGCTTTTTCAGACACCCGATCCCTTTTAGGAGTCAGGTGTCTGACAGTTATAGCAGAGTGGAATTTGCCGCACTTGCTGTAACTGTTTGACAGCTGGTACAGATCGGAAATCCCGATCTGTACTGGCTTTTTGCTACAATGTTTCTGCATAGAAACATTTAGCTACACGTTTCTATTTTGAAACATTGTATCAGCCTTCTGATCATTCTGGGATTGATCTGAAGACTTTAGTGACATCTGATCCTGAAATGCTCCGGATAAGATACCTTTTTGTTAATAGTTAGGCTACTTGAATGCATTTTTAAGATTCAATTTCTGAGTTTAGTGTCATTTTAATGACCGTTTAAAATTATATTTCTGTATTGCCTGTTTACAGTTAGGGGTACCCTTGCATTTTGGCATTTTACAAGCCTACACAATTTTGAGCCTAATGATATTTGTTATTTATTAATTCGACAGAATCTTTTATTACTATTTACTTTGTTTGCAATGACCCTGCTGTACATTAATATCTTCACAGTCAGTTTGAGGAATTAGAGCCATCATATAGGAAAATGCCTAATATCTAGAAACCTAAGAAAATCCAACCAAAACACTTTTAAAAAAAATCTTTATTTTAGATTTTCAGAGTTTAATTAACAAGTATCGGGGGTAAGCAACACACAAAAAATACAATAAAACTTAATTAAAGGAAACAGCTAGTGTAGCATGTCAGTAATTACAAGCAGATATAATATGAATATAGCTAATAGAACCAGCATGTTGTAAACACAAAGTTCTTAAATAAATAAATTGCATGCTGTTGAGCAATGGTTGAACAAGCCCTTATGTAGCAATTTTCTGGACCAGACTTTCACGTCCCATGATACACTAAGCAAAACACTTTATTTTAAATATGTGGCCAGAGTGGGTAGGACATAGAGTAGAACTCATGCCACGTTTTAATTGCTGTCCCCCCCTGTCGGGGCAGGAATTTGAGAAAATCTTTCCAACAACATATATTTTTCCATGAAAGGGTTACAAACTCTGTTAGGTTGTTATTACAGCCTGTAATTTCCCGCCATAGTGACAACTGCTCCCACCATTTCCTGATGCCATAAGCTGTCAGAGGGACAGTGTATGAAGTAAAACCTCCTCAACGGGTTCATGGACAGCAATAAAAATGTTTTTAACTTTTGCCAAACCTATTCAAAACTATGTAAAAAAATGTTGGCTAGTGTTGGGCTTTAAAGGATGACTAAACTCAACAGCGAAAATGTGTAATATAAATATATTGAAGGCTACCAGTCCTTAGATGCGTTGGCTGCATTAGTGCATTCGTTTTCATTTGCAAAAACATTTTAGCAAGTACAAAAATAATGTTATCTTACTTGTATGTAAAACTACTAATTCTACAAGTTCCCTTGTACTGGAGATGAACAAAGGCAAACATGTTTGAAGTCTAGGCTGGGAGAAAACTATGGCTCCCTCCGTAGATAGAGTGGAGGATTGAATGTAACCACCCAGGGACGGAGTGTGTTATTCATGGGATTACATACATATACGTACATACATATATGGCTAGTCCACTGCACTATTGTATATATGTATCTGTACATCCTTCCCTTCCCGCCTGTGTGCACATTACCGGCGTGCACAGAAGCTGCTGCTCCCACTGTATCTTGACAGGGGAGAGCATTGGCTTCATGCACAGAGCCGATTGGACGGCAATCACAAGCTGAGGTGGTTTTTGACTTCCATTTTATATCTTAAAAAGCATGAGCAACCCTGCTGATCCTGAAACATGATCATCAGACTAAAAATAAATATAATTTTATTCACATATTGTGGAGATGTAATTTATTTACTCTTACTTTTTAGAAAAGGTACAGGAGGAAATCTGGACACATTTTAAACAAGGACAGATGCCTGCAGTGGATGCTCGAAGGAATATGCCTTATACTGAAGCAGTGATACATGAAATTCAGAGGTTTGCAAATATTGTTCCTTTTTGAATTTGTCATACACGACTCCAAGTGATGTGTATTTTCGGGGTTACTGCATCCCAAAGGTGAGTTCCAGAAACTCCTCCTCATTTATCAGTAGAAATATAAATCAAATTAAGTGATGTTTCTGTTGCTTTATACTGGTTTTCTGCAGTAATTTGCCATAAAATGTGATCTGATCCTCATCTAAGTCACAACAATAGACAGACATAATGGGGGAATTTATCAAAACTAGAGCAGACAAAATTTGGAGAGATTTGCACTGCAACCATACACATGCACACAATAAGTTGGACTTGATGGACATGTGTCTTTATTTAACCTTAATTACTATTCGTCTTTACCTATGGGGTAGAAAAATAAAGTGTAATACTTACCCTATTCCTCACTCCAGCAGGCTCCGCTGCACTCCTCTTCCCCCTGATGCTTTAGGTTTTAGAGGGCCCTCACTGTGCTCACATACAATAATGATGCATGATTACATCAGCATGTGACTGCTGGCCAGGAGCGCCTCCGAAAAGTGGCTGCAGGAGACCGGTTGTACAGAAGGAGGTAGCCTGCCAGAGCAAGTAAAAAGGTAGGTATAATACTTTATTCTACTAAATTCAAGCAAAAAGTGAGCATTCCACCTTTGCAGTACAGATGAGTTCAGCTTTAAAGTGATTAATGTGAACTTTAACTTCTGGCATTAAAACTTAAATGTCTGGCACTAATACAATACAAATCAGATATCGCTGAACAAAAAAAGCGGGTGAAACGAGGTTGTGGACTACAGATCCAGTATTTCCATGCAAAAACAGGGTTATGCAATCACAAAGCAGAGTAAACAGCCAGTGAGCCAACAGGAGGTTACAGTTTATTTTAGTTGGATGTGTCCCAGTAACAGTTAATATACTAAGAATTTATCCCAGGCACAGAAGGATTGTACAGCGCATTGCTATAAAAGCTGTTCACTATGACTATTTTCTCCTACCTCCTGACAAGGATTGACTTATTATTGTATGTAACGACATTTATTGTATTATTTCTATACTGGATCAATGGATCCTTATATATATATATATATATATGCACACTATATACACATTTTATATTATACAATACTATAATACTATACTATACCATACATAGCAGGAAACGCATATTATATCATCCAGCTTGAATCGTATGAATACACATTCTTTAACATCATTTCACTTTTGGGAAGCATGTGATCACCTTACTTGAAGTCTGTAAATAAGCATGTACAGCCACATTGGAGGAAGCTGTTGATCACTGTTCATACCTTTTATATTTCTACAGAGTTTGTCACTGTAAAAAATAGCATTATGTTCTGGGTATGCATTGTGGAAAGGACACACAGCTAGTGCTTCTCCATAGACTTACATGAGCTACCTGCACTCTTCTTCCCGTAGCTACGGGTGCATCAAAAAATAGCCTCACCTAGTATTATGCAGGAAAAAGCTGTCAGCTTTAAGTCTGAAGCTGGCAGCTTTTTCTCCATTCAGATCGGCTTGTTACAGGTTAGACAGCAGGGAAAGCCTCCCCTCTGTGTAACCTGTCATGGACTTTTGACAGGTAGTTAGATTACACAGCAGCGGGCTTCCCCACTGCTTGTGTAACCTAACTTGGTGGGGCAAGAGCTGTCACCGCCTCTACTCTGTGTTAGAGGCGTGAGCTCTGTGGAATGCTTGGACCAATAGCAAAGCTTTTAAAAAAAAAAAAACAGTAAGGACATCGATCTCGATGCCTCACCAGTGACTCACCAGTGAGGGACAGGGAGGCTCCTCCCTGTCTCCCCACTTCCTCCTCCTCCTCACACAGCTTGGTTACTGAGCTGGGGGTGGGGCTTCCGTGGGATGGGGCAGAGCTTTGGTAGGACGGGGGCAGAGTTTATGCAGGATGGGGCGGAGCTTCAGCGGGCTGGAGGATGCCTCACCCAGCACAGAAGGCACGGCACATCACTGCCCTTCACATTGTATGGAGCAACATGCCATGTGTGAATGGGGCCTTAAGAAATACTTGCATATTTAAAAGCAATATTTAAAAGATAAATGCCTCTTAAGTTTCTTACTGCGGAGCAAAAACCAAAATCCCAACATTGACCTCAGATCACACCTTCAACTGATTCTTACAGCAGTGGCCTATCCACCACCAGGAAGGGTTTACAACTTCTGCAGGACAGGGCCTCACATGATAATACTAGTATGTGCTGTCACAATAAGAATTGATGGCACTTATCTTCTTGCAGAAGGCATATATTCTAACATTTCCCATTCCTGGGCAGGTTGCAGCATCAAAAGTTGCTAATGCAAAATCATCTTGCATTCCTTAGTTAAACAAACTAACTAACTAGTTTCTTTTACTTACAATTACTGTTTTTACACTTCCTGGGTGAGTGAGGCACTGGTTATGTTGCCCTGGCATTACATCCTGGGAAGCCTATATAACCAGAGCCCTCTAGGAAATCTCATCTGTAAACTTCAAAACCTTACAAGATCTCAGGGGTTAGACTTAATTTCTGAGATGATGTACACTGTCACATGTTCCAAAGGGCAGTTCCAGAGTTCCAGGAAGTAAATAGAGATGGCTTCTTTTGCCCCTATGAAAATGGCCACAGTGAGAAGAATAGGGAGAGAAAAAAAAGCCAGCAATTATCTATAAGTATCTGTTTGTAGATTGTCATTATTAAGGATTTCCAAAGGTGCCTTGGTTATAATTTTTAAGATAAGGGTGAAGTTGCTCTTTAAATTTACACATAAGCTTTCAACTAAAATTGATTCAAAACTAGTTTACATTTAAAGTACATGGAAACCATAAGTGCTATATCATAACTGCCATTCTCTCACTGGCAACAACTCAACAGTATGGATGAATCTGCCCAGGTTTGATTAACCAAGGGTTCAGCAAATCTTGTTCAAAATGCAGGGACCGTGAAATTAGAGGCAAATTTAGTTGCTTCTAACAGACTCCTCCTGTCTATGGGGGCTGAATTTGGTAAAATTCTAGCAATGTTTAGGGCTAATAGTCAAACCTCTGTACAAAAAAAAAAGGCATGGGAAACTCAGTACTACTAAGGGAGATATGTGCCAATGCAAAACATGTTTTTTTTTTAAATACCATAAAACAGGGAGAGGGCAACAGTTAAAATACACAAAGTATTTACATGAATTAAATTAATTTTTAAATGTATTTATTCAGATTAAATTTACATGCTTGGGAGATGCTGTTTGGTTGATTCATTACTTTTACAGTTAGCTTGACTTACACACAGCAACAGCAACCCGATCTGATTTATTTTAGCCAGGAAAAAAAGTATTTTTTTCAGGTAGTTTTAGCAGCGACACATGCTTTTTTATCAAATGGTATAAGGCAGGGGCGTCTCCTAGACCGGGTGACACCCCGCCGTGTCATCATCACGCGTGGGCGGCCATCTGATTGATGCCTGCCGGCGGGCATCTTCCTGATGGACAACGGCAGAGAGAGGAGGGGATGTTCACCCGGCGGGATGAGGTATGCTGCCAGGTCCCCTCGTCTCTCCTGACATTGTCGGGCTCTCGCCCGAAGAGGGAGTGACACCTTTGTGAGTGTGCCATGATGCCTTTCTACTGTTCTACCCCTGCAATTGTGTCACCTGGGTGCGGGCCGCACCCCCTGCACGCCCCTTGTGACACCACTGGTATAAGGTCCACTTTGACTAGCAGATATAAACTGCCCAGAAGTTCATTGTCTTTCTGTTCCCGATGATTAAAAACTAACTAGCTGCTTACCGATTTCTGTTAAGCTCTCATTAAGAATTAAGACATCACAGCTTATACAGCAGTGTAAAATTGGCCAGCATCAGGGCAGTTTTATTAGGGATAATAGGCCTTATCTATGGGGATAGGTGGTGCATTGAGCGTGAGTAATATCATGTGAGACGGTTTAGGCCCTGTCAGCATCCTATCAACATCAAAAACAACAAAATCCACAAAAGAAATAAAAAGCCCTACATACAACACTTGAAACAAAAGCTCAATTATTTTTAAAGGAAAGCATTGAAAGAAATGGTGATATGTACCAATCCTCTGTACGGGACAAACACTGGAGCAATCAGCTGATCACTCCAGTGTTTGTAAATAACTGGGGACACATAGTACTATGTGTCCCCAGTTATGAAGGAACAGAATGTTATTTACATCAGTTCCTGTTCATTCATGAGTTTCTCAGTGGGGAGAAGCACTCTGTACAGAGGCTCCTCCCCATTCAGAAACTGCTTGATAGTAAATATTTTCTGAATGAATGGGAAGCCTCTGTGCTTTCCATTCATTTAGAATAGAGGCTGCAGAAAAAGAGATTGGGGACTTTGTGTCCTCAATTTCATTTTCTATTTTAAAAGGGAAATATCAGGGGGCTGTTTAGACCTTTAATATTTCCCCGAAGCCCCTCCCCAAGAGTAAAAAATAAAAAAATTAAAATTAAATAAGAAATAATAAAAATAAAATAAGAATAGTTAAAAAAATAAAAAAATCCTGGAGGCAGGGCACTGGGTGACATCACACGCCAGTTGGGGGGGGGGCACACGTTTTTTTTTTTGCCACGGGCGCAAAAGGAGCTGGCTACGGCTATGCTCCCACGGTGCTTGTGCGGCTGCCGGCTGAATGTTTCAGACACTGCAGATGGAAAGGGGCGGGACACCTCTCCCCATGTGCAACGTCGGCCACACGAGCACTGCTAGAGGACAGGACGCCTCTAGGACGCAATGGAATGTAAGCCGGCCGACTCCCTGCGTTCAGGGGCGGGAGGGGGTGTGGGGTTGTATTGAAGTCAATGGCACCGCAGCCATGCCCACAGTGCAATCGCCCGCACCCGAAACGCAGGCGCTTCTGCATTCTGGTCCAGTGCGATCTGCAAAAATAGTGCTTGCAGCATTTCTCCGGATCGCACTGGACTGGAACGCAGGCACTAATGTGCCTGGGTTCCGGGTGCAGGCGATCGCACTGTGCTTTGCCACTAACCGCCACTGCATTCACACACGTCTCCACTGACTGCCACTGTACCTACCGTCTACTATACATATAAGTGTGTTGCTGTGGGCAGGTAAGTGCTGCATCTGGCAGTCCGACCACCCTAGATTATAAATATGTTGTCTATGCCCTGGAAGCTACCTTTATATAATGCAATAGCTCACCATTTCTGCTCTTTGCTGAGCTGCTTTACCCTCAGCATAGACTTGGACAAGGCACAGAAGTGTTGGCAGGGGGTATAAAAGCTTTGCTTCCTATAGGTACATCACTAAAAGTTAGGGGTCTTCATTCAAATTCTTCCTAAAAATGTTAGAAAAAAACCCTCTGTAGAGGTACAAAAGTCTACTATGTAGTGTTTTTGCATGCCATGCCTGTAATTGCAATACCCCCTTTCCACTGAGCGAACAGTATGTTAAAAACAAAATTACTAAATCTTAAAAAGTTTTAACATGTTAATAAATGTGCTGTGTTTGTAAAAAAAGATTATTTATAATTTTTATTTAAAAGATTATTATTTTTTGATATTTGGGACTGGGGTTGTGCTGAGGTGTAATTCCTATTTACATCAATCTGGAAATGCTACGGTATTGCAGCTCTCTGAGAAGTATGGAGAAATCTTCACATTACACTTTGGACCCAAGAAGATGGTAGTGATCGCAGGGTACAATGCTGTGAAGGAGGCCCTTGTCAACCAAGCTGATGATTTTGGAGAAAGAGCAGATACACCACTTTTCAAACTCATGAGTAAAGAAAAAGGTGAGCTCCGAGTATATGTTTCATGCTAATATTTTGTATAGCACTGACTCCCTAGGGAGCTGCTGAGATGTTGGGTCCTCCTGCTCCCCCAGTGTAAATTCTGCCTTGAAAGGAAACCCAGACTCATTGACACACAGCTAGCATAAAGTGGGCTTTATTAAAATCAGAATTAAATCAGGTCCCCCCTTTCCTCCTCCTCTCCTGGCAAGCTGTCCATCAAAGGCCAGGGAGGGAGAGGTCAGTGTAAAACCCCAATTCGAAAAAAGTTAGGATGCTGTGTAAAATCTACCTAAAACCAGAATGCTATGATTTGCAAATCTCATAAACCCATATTTTATTCACAATAGAAAGTAGAACACATATCAAATGTTTAAACTGAGAAAATTTACCATTTAAAGAAAAATGCCATTGATTTAAAAATTACCTTATTTTTTTCTTAAAATTGTACATTTTCTTAGTTTGAACATTTAATACATTTTCTATTTTCTATTGTGAGTAAAATATGGGTTTATGAGATTTGCAAATCATTGCATTCTGTTTTTAGGTAGAGATTACACAGCGTCCCAACTTTTTTGCAATTGGGGTTATATTAGCAACACAGGTTGCTGCCTGGTCTCTCACTGCATAGTCTTAATGAGTTTCAAAAGCAAAGCAGTTACCCAAGTAACTGGATTTCATCTTTGAGCAGTAAAGTAAGTTTACTATCTGGTCACCGTACTTCAATAATGTCTCTTTGCCTTGTTAAATAAAGGCCGTAGTGCAAAATAATAAACTACATGCTATTATCTGTATTTTAGGTATAGTATTTAGTAATGGAGAACCTTGGAAAGCCATAAGAAGATTTGCACTGTCGACCCTTCGAGACTTTGGAATGGGGAAGAAAACAATGGAAGCCAGAATACAAGATGAATTAATTCCTCTTATAGAAAAAATCAAGTCACACAATGGTAACAGGTTCTTTTAAAATGTATGCCTTTATTGCAGGGGGAAATAGCAATTCTTAAAGCTGAACTCCAGGCAGATATAATATACACAAATGTATGCAGCTTATTATCATTTATACCTTAGTGCATGTGTTTTTTAAAATGTAAACATTAGGCATGGGCTCGATGTTCGAGTCGAGCGTGAGTTTGACTCGAACATCGTCAGTTTGTGTGTTCGGCGATTTTTTTCTTTATAGGTTCTATACATTGTACAGATGCGCCTCTTTACAGGGCAGGTTAAGGGGACACCCCCCGCAGGCACGATATTTAGAAGAATTTTTCATTTTTATTGTTTCACTTTAAGTGATGTTAAAATCACTGGTCCTTTAAAATTTGTATTTTTTAAAAGTGTTTTTTTCCATTGATACATATCCCCCAGGGCAGTACCTGAATCCCCATACACTTTTTATGTCCAATAACTTGCATATAAGCCTTCAAAATGGGGTCAATTGATTTTCAAAGTTCTACAGCCATAGACTTGCATTGAGTTCGAGTTCGATTCGAACCGAACAGGGGGTGTTCGGCTCATCACTAGTAAACAGTCTGTATGTAAATCAGCTGTACTGAGCCGGAGTGAATAGCCGAACATCGTTCGGCTCTGTTCACTTCGGCTCGGTTATTCATTCGGCTGCCTTCGGCAGCTTAGTGTATAAACCTGATAATCTTAATAAATGGGCTATTTATTTTCATCTTGTTTTTTTGTCAATATCATTGTGTGTTATTTTAATGAAAGCTGGACATTTAAAAAGGTTAAAAACTATTTTTCCAATGACATCAACATTTATGTGAGACTTTACTGATTGGGTTTAGATCTACTTTAGTAATTAGATTAGAACAGTATTTTTTTCTGTGCAGGCTTGAGATGAAGGGAAGAATCTAAGTCATCGCTTTAGAGAAATCAATATATGTATTTCGTGTACAAAAGTGTCAGTGTGCAGAAGTGTAATCATTACTGCGTAGTCACTAATTAGATTTAATCATCCCTATTGCCCTGAGACCCATGACTTTTCCTGAGTCTTTTCCATATAGGAAGCCATGTTTAGCTGATCCCATTGTGTAGTAGAAATATCGGTCTGCTTTTATGAGCAATTCACTGCAAATTCACCACGGCTTTTCTTTATATTTTATTTACCATGTTCTAGGGCAACCATTTGACACAGACCTCATAATAAACAGAGCAGTGTCTAATGTTATCTGCTCTGTCATTTTTGGAGAAAGGTTTGATTATGAAGATCCAGTATTTAAAAAACTTGTTCGAATTATTGGTGAAAATGAGAAACTGGCAGGCTCACCTAAGTTAATAGTAAGTATGATTTTTTATTTTTATGGTCAATAGGTGAGACCTGTTGTAACAATTATAGTTTTTAATTATTGTATGTCACAATTATATACACAACTGGTAAGAAGTGCTGGGTTCCTGTTCCTAGCTTTCAAAAGTGAATTGAACTAAATTGCTTAATACACAAGTACTTTACAAGTTTCTTTTAAACTGTGGCATATTCCACACAATGTTGTCTGCAGTGTCTACTGTATGTTGTACTAGATGCGGCCTTACCTTGGTGGGATCCTCATGGGGGGAGTGTTTAAAAGCCAGGCGCAAAAAAAGGGTGGGAAGCTACATGGGGTGCTGGATGTGTTTCAACAATTTTGTACACGCAAGTTCTAAAAATTACTAATTTGTCTCCACAGCTATTCAACTTTTTTCCTCGCATCTCAACCCTTCTTGGGTCACACAAAGAAATTATGCGGAATATAAATGAACTCATGGAGTTTGTTTCAAAGCGCATCAAACAACAGAGACAAGAGTTTGATACAAATGCTATCTCTGGATTTATTGATGCGTACCTTATGAAGCAGGTAAACGCTTCCCTTATCTAATATTTGCTGCTTTACAAAGCTCTCATTCTAATTCTGAATGAATGAACTTCATTTTACTAAGAGGTTTTGCTTCTCAATAAAGTCGCTTGGCTCATTCCAGA
This sequence comes from Nanorana parkeri, assembly GCF_000935625.1. NCBI lineage: Eukaryota > Metazoa > Chordata > Amphibia > Anura > Dicroglossidae > Nanorana > Nanorana parkeri. The sequence goes on along the minus strand of NW_017306271.1, from coordinate 826,156 downwards.
TATTATCCTCTACATCTTCCAATTTCCATAGGGCACTCTCTTATATGAAGTCTCTTACATGGTAGTCTCTCTTTGACAGGGCAGTCTAGGGCTTGTTCACACCTAACCCAGTGCGTTCCAGCACGGTTAGTTGCTAGAACGCACTGCATTGCATAATTACAGCCGCCCTGCATTCTGGGGTGGGAGGGGGCATGGTGCATTCAAGTAAATTGCACAACAGCCACACCTCTCGGCCCGCAGTGCAATTGCAAAAAATAGTGCATGCAGTGTTTTATTAGGATATTCAGGATATTACAGGATATTTGATGACATGGCAGACTCTTTCTAACAGGGTAGATACATATTTTCACTTTCTTTCAAAATGTTGTCATATATGCTGATGAGCGCACACGACCCCACCTTCATTAAAAGGAGCTGAAAGCTGCCCAATCTAGGGTCCATTTCCATCTTTATTTATATAATGCAATGCCGCAGTATATATTTGCTCCATAAATAAAGATTTGTATCTTCGGGTGAAAACTTTTGGAGTGCGGCTATTTCTAGACTGGAGTGTTATGGGTGGCATCATGTCTGCCTGCACTTGGGATGCAATCGTAGTGCAAGCTGGTTCTGGAGGGTGAATGTGTGTTTGCTGTGGATTATTGCCTGCCAAACCTGCTCACATCATAGATTTCTTGCTTCTAAACCAATTTTATTTATTGTTTTAACAATTAATCAACTTATTAAAGGAAGGGACTGACATGACAGGCTGGTATTGTCCAAAATACATTTTTGTAATTTCTTTTTATTAGCAAAAAGTAGCCCAATAAGGTTAAAACCAGGGTGAGCACTCTTCATAGTCAATCTTCTTAGGGTTCATTATTATAGTCTGGCCAATTTTATTTTAAAATGTGTCCAGGAAATGTACAGGAAATATTACATTCACTCTTTAAAGTAGGACGGATGTTGATGGATTTTTCTTTTTCTCATCTGGTGAATGCATGTTGAATATGCTTAATAAAATAAATAGAACGTTCGCATGTGAATGTGCTGCTAATGGCTGTTCAACAGCAATGTACTGTGCAAAGTACAGTGTATTTTTGAAAAAAGGGAGATTATAAAGTGAAAAAAAGATTTTTTTAAAACTGAAATCAACAGTGTGAATTATTTGATGTTTTTGTTTTTAGGCATCAGGCAAATCTGAAATGTACTTTGATGATGAAAATCTGGTGTACTCAGTGTTGGATCTCTTTGCAGCTGGGACAGAAACAACATCTACAACACTACGCTGGGGCATTTTATTGATGATGAAGTATCCAGAAATACAAAGTAATGTTGTGGGTTTACAAATTTTCTAGGGGACATGTTTGCTTGACCATTTCTGCTTCACCTCTAGTTAAGACACAACAACATTTCCAAATATTTGGAAATATAAAAGGGTAGCCATTCTAATCAGTTTTAAACTCGCATCAAAGGAGAAAGGTGCGTGTGTGCAGGGCAAAATACAGAGCAATACAAAGGTTCCTTACTCTCATGGTAGTCAGCAAATCCCCTAACTAAACTGTTTCAACAACTCACATTCATTCATATGGCATGTATGCCCGTGCAGAGAGCCCATAGAGGTTCCTGGTTGAGTATCCTCGCTTTCACAATGACTTGCAGCAGGCCAGTAGAGTATACGGCCAGAGCTATAGCTAGCCTATTTTGCGCCCGAGGCAAGAACAGAAAATTGTGCCCCCAGCCCGATGTTTTTTTGAGGAAACTAAATAAATAACAAGGAATTAATGATAGCGCAGCAGTGTCAGTTCTCCCGCCAGATGTCGCTGCAGCAGCCGCGCCATCCCTAAATTTTACCATTGGGGGGTCACCACAACTTGGCAAATGTTACCAAGGGGTCCCGGCCCTATAAAGGTTGAGAACCACTGCTCTACTATGAGCTCATGTGCCGTGGTCACGGGTCCCCCAGAGGAGCGGGGGACCCCGAAAACCATGACGGGGTGGGCCCCTGGACACGATATCCGCTGCTCCTTTCATACAAGTCATCTGATCAGATCACTTGTACTAAACGAGCGGCGGCTCCCCACTGTACATTTAGCTCTGCTTGTCCAGAGCAGAACTAAATGTACAAAAAAACGACTCGCCCGGCGCCCGAAACTGCATGTCCCAGGCGTTGGGCGATGGGAATTCCACACCCCTGCCCCTGGGACTACAGCTCCCAGAAGGCTGATGCTCCACAGCTCCTTCCCACAGTGGTTGATATGGGGCGTAGTATTAAAGGAGAACTATGGGGTCAGGGCTTTTCCCTATAGTTCTCCTAAGGGCTTGTTCACACCAAGCGTGGAGCAGGTGCAGAGCGGAGCAGGTGCAGACCGGATCAAAATGATACAAAACACAAAAATTCCCCAGCCTCAGCCTGCCAGCCAGCCTGCAACCAAACAAGTAGCCCTGTCAACAGTATGCATTAAAATCAGAGGTTTTAGTCGCACAAACTTTTGGCCAAAAATATGTAGAAGCCACACTGCCGCGCCAAGGCACCTCTGCAAAGTGTGGTCCTAACTCTATGTATCCGAGTCTCCAAGTGTGAGCATATTAATAAAGTTGATAAGTTACATGCAGGTGTACCTGGAGGTAGCCAACTCCTCCTGATAAGGTGCAGGGACGCACTGGAGGCCCAGCAACCAAAAATGCACGCTGGGACTCCAGTGCGTCCCCCCTAACCCAAAATAGTCAAACTAGAAAAAATGGTACATGCATGAATCTATAACCGGCCTTTATAGCAGGGCGCACATTGGGAAGGCTTACAACAATACAAAACACAACAATTCCCCAGCCTCAGCCTGCCAGCCAGCCTGCAACCAAACAAGTAGCCCTGTCAACAGTATGCGTTAAAATCAGAGGTTTTAGTTGCACAAACTTTTGGCCAAAAATATGTAGAAGCCACACTGCCGCGCCAAGGCACCTCTGCAAAGTGTGGTCCTCTAGGGTACTCTAGGATCAAAACTGTGGAACGAAACCTGGCCAGCTCACTGTGTTTTGGGGTGGGAGGGGGGTGTAGCTGCGCATTGAAGTCAATGGCACCGCAGCCATGCCCCCTACCCACAGTGCAATAGCCGTCACCCGAATGCGTGACACATCAGTGCCTGTGTTCCGGTCCAGTGGGATCTGCAAAAAAAGTAGTGCATGCAGCATTTTGGCAGATCGCACTGGACCAGAACGCAGGCACTGATGTGCCACGCATTCGGGTGACGGCTATCGCACTGTGGGTGGGGGGCATGGCTGCGGTGCCATTGACTTCAATGCACTGCCATGCCCCCTCCCGCCCCAAAACAAAATGAGCCGGCCGGGTTGTGTTCCAGTGCGTTACAGAGTCTGAACGCACTGGAACGCACTCCTTATGGTGTGATTGGGCCCTTAAGGATGTAGGTGGGGTAGTTTGCGGGTGGGGGGGAGATATGGGGGGGGGGTAGGAGCATCATCAATTAGACATATTTTTAAAAAATAGTTTGGAGTCCATACTGTCCCCATTGAGCATCCCCCCCCACATAATTTTGACTATAATTTACATAATAGAGATAAAACTAATAGATTAGATACTAATGTGGAGGCAGGTACACAGGTGTCACACATATTACTATCAGTATATCGCTCCCCTTCTTCTCCATCACTTCTACAGTACAGAAGTGATGGAAAAGAAGGGGAGTGATATACTGACTGACTGTCATTGTCACAGCACAGTACCTGTCTGAAGGCTGCAGCTCTCCATCTCTGTCAGATTTGATTCCCGTCAGGGATCACCTCAGGTTGCCTGGGCTGGACTCCGCCTCCTGGGCCACACCTCCCTCGCTACGTCCTCTGCGTCCTTTGGCCGGCTCCCGAGTCCCTCTCTTCAGCTCTCACCGCTGGTAGCGTGAGAATGCTGCGGCACCGCTGGCTCCTCAGATCGGCGCTGGCCGCATGAGAAAGTCGCGGCACGGCGGCCGCAGGCAGAGGACACTTAATAAACTTTTGCCGCACTAAAAAATCTT
>NW_017306271.1:780995-821539 GCF_000935625.1 Nanorana parkeri | reverse complement strand
GGGGGGGATCTCTGCTGCATATTGTGTGTGTTTGGGGGGGGTCTCTGTCTGTCGCATTTCGGGGGGGAGGGGGGATTTCTGTCTGCTGCATGCCGGGGGAATTTGTTGCCACATCAACAATATAGTTGCCCTCAAAGGGCTAGGGTCCATGGTGGGCTATGCATGTTCCAGTGTTCTATCAAAGTTTGTGACTGCGTTAGAATGTGTGACCGGTCACATGGTCACACATTTTAACGTAATCCCGCCCAGTTTTTCGGCAGTGGAATGTGTGTTCCACCGCTCCACCGCTACTGCTCTGGAACGCACTGTAATTTGTGTGAATAAGCCCTAAAACACTTTTAAACCTGCACATACATTGCTGTAATTGTCTTGTATATAGACTGTGGCTCCTCTGACTGCTGTAATCCTAAAGGCTCGTTTACACCCTTGCCCGGAATGCAAGGAATCGCATACACAAAGTCTCCTTGCGTTCTGGGGTGTGAGGGGGCGTGGCAGTGCCATTCATGTCATTTGAATTTCAGAAACACACCCTGCTCGCAAAAAATAGTACATGCACAATTCATGTCATCAGCTGCACCAGAACGCATGGTAACACAATGCTGTGCGTTCAAGTGTGGTGCAATCACAAAAAATTGTGCATGCATTATCGTTTGCGGGCAGGGAGTGCATCTGGAATTCAACTGACATGAATGACACAGCCACGCCCCCTCCCACCCCAGAATGCAAGGATAATTTGTGTATGTAATTTCTAGCATTTTTTTGGGGGTTGGGGCTTAGGTTGCAGGGGGGGCCCTTACAAGATTTTGCTATGGGGACCTGTGATTTCTAGTTACGCCCCTGTGACTGAAGGCTGCAGCTCTCCCTATCTGTCCTGTGTCAGATCCGATTCTCGTCAGGGATCACCTCAGGTTGCCTATGCTGGACTCGACCTTGGGACCCGCCTCATCCACCTCACGGCCACACCTCCCCCGCTGCATCCTCTGGCCGGCGGGAGCTCTCCTGAGTCCCTGTCTTCAGTTCTCAACGCTGGCAGCGTGAGAGAGCTGCGGCACCGCTGGCTCCTCAGATCGGCGCTGGCAGCATGAGAAAGCCGCGGCACATCGGCCGCAGGCAGAGCACAATCTTTGGCCGCACTAAAAAATCTTCGGGCCGCGGCGCCACACCCAACTAGTGGAATACCAGTGTCCTGGCTGCGCCCCCACCCAGCCTGCACCCGAGGCGAGTGCCTCACTCGCCTCGCCCTTCCTACGGCCCTGTATACGGCTACTGCAGGCTGTCATACCCACTGAGAACTCTCCTGGCAAAAATGCAGGGTCAACACAAGCTGCCTTCCACCCACCTGATATGTGATACACCCAAACATTGGAACTTTACGTTGACTATGCTGCATCGGCTGCATGATCAGCACTAGACCCTCACCATGGCGGTGGCTCCTGATTCTTTTCACTATTCAAAACAGCGACCAGAATGATAGGCTGCGATTAGCTACTGTTCCTCTGGTGTTCCTCCAGGAGCACACACTGTGTGGTGCAGTAGACTGGGCAATGGATGCACAGCAGCAATGCTTAGATCCATTCATTCTGTGAAACTCCATGAAAGTTTGTTCTGTACACATGGAAGCAAAAACAAATGTTATTAGTATATTTTCTTGAAGTTGAATGTAATATCAGGAAAATACCAGCTGGAGCTGAGGAGCATAGGATTTCTATGTTCCTTGTCTATATCTATTTGCAGTAATGCTGTGCAGACTGCATTAGCCCAGCTATATGCTGGGCAGAAGTTTTTATACATCAGCCCCTATGTGAGGTGCTTTACAACTGTGTTTATAATCAAAATTATAATGTTTTATTTATCAGCAAAAATATTATACCGTATTAACTCCATGCACAGTATTTAAACATTTTGGCAAATCCCCATTTTGAACTGTACCCATGAGGGCTCATGCCGCAAAAGGCCCATACAGCATATTGTAAAGGGTTTGCTACAGCACAGAGGCACAACCAGCCAGCCTGTACAAATCCAATGATAGGCTGACAGACACTATGGCTTTAGAGATATATTACACACATCTGAGCAATAATATAAAGGGTACCGGGACATATGTGCTGACCCAAATGCAGACAGTCCACGCATATATTTCAACATACACTATATTACCAAAAGTATTGCGACGGCTGCCTTAACATTCACATGCACGTCTCCACTGCTAAAGTACCTGTATACACTTGTACTTCATGCAAGTAATAAAAGTAGAAAATAGTACCAGAAATAAACAGAGGATAAGCTTATTATGCAGAAAATTGTTCCAAACAATTTATTTAACACAGTGCTGCCCAAAAAAGCATTATGCTTGCAAAACAAATATATGAGGGCTCATGCCGCAAAAGGCCCATACAGCATATTGTAAAGGGTTTGCTACAGCACAGAGGCACAACCAGCCAGCCTGTACAAATCCAATGATAGGCTGACAGACACTATGGCTTTACAGATATATAACACACATCTGAGCAATAATATATAGGGTACCAGGACATATGTGCTGACCCAAATGCAGACATATATTTCAACATATTTGCATCTGGCTGTTAAATCTAGCTGTTTTCTTATATCAGGCAAAGGGAAGTATGGGCAACCCTGGTCAGCCTGCATCATGATCGTCACACTGGAAATGATTATGATCATATTGTGGAAATAATAATGTAAATATTTACTCCTATTTTCTAGAAAAGATACAAGAGGAAATCCGGTCAAATATTAAACAAGGACAGATGCCTTCAGTTGAAGATCGGAGAAATATGCCTTATACTGAAGCAGTGGTACATGAAATTCAGAGGTTTGCTAATATCGTTCCTTTAAATGTGTCGCACATGACTCCAAGTGATGTGTATTTCCGGGGTTACTGCATCCCAAAGGTGAGTTCCAGAAACTCCCCCTAATTTATCAGTAAAATCATACACCAAATGAACAGATTTCTCTGTTGCTTCATATTCAAACTTGGAAAGCCGCTGCAGATATGACTGTTACCAAACTAGATGATGTTGGGCACATGGCTGAGCCCTTCTTGTTTTATTGGAAAAGAACAGCACCACAAAGATAGAAAATTACATTGTAACCACTTGAAAGAAAATGATACACAGTTTAAACATACAAAACACTACCACCTATTGTTGCATGCTAACAGCCCCACTCAACAACTTTATTGTAAGTCCCATATTGTCTGTCTTTTGGTGTTCTTCAAACCTTCGCTTTGGTAGTGGTTTTGCCGTATACTGTATACAGTATTTTTGTGCCTCCACTGTTTGTCTGTAGTATCCATTGTTTGCTTTGAAGAATTTTTGTTCCCAAGCTTGGAGCTGGTTGAGAGATGTCATCTTTTCATCTGCAGCTATGATCTATTTTTACGCCTCATGAACAGGTAACTTTTGTATTGCTTCCCAGGATGCGGAGCTGTACGAACCATATATGACAAGCATCTAGCTGGAATGCCCTTATTTGATCCCCCAGATTTTCTGACTGAGGTTGCAGGCGGTTCATCTTCTTTCTTTTCTTAGGATAAATTACTGACACCAATTTCTCTGATTTTATGTTCCTTTTCCAACAGTACTTGTAACAGAACCTTGGTAACACCCTCAGTTCCCCACATCTGCTCTTTCATGCAGCTAAAGGCACAACTCTTCATATTTCAGTATGACAGAGTTTGGAACTTACCATGGTAGCCATTTTTAGACAATGGGTGCCAAGCCTACCCATGTCAACATTATCAACCACTCTTTTGCTGGTAAAGGACTTACATTCTTTTCCCATCTCCAACTCCTCAGGAGACACAAAGGGTGATAGCTTTCCAGTGTAATAACTCTTATACAAGGATCATTATCCCCATAACACTGCCTCCCCATAAGTGTTTGCAACTAACCTCCTCAACACGAGTATATGCCAGAGGCCTACCACTCAATTCACAAACCCAGTCCTCTGTTACAGAGATGCTCCACCATTCTCCAGCCATGGAACATCATCTTCTAACCCATATTAGCTCACTCAGTAGTAAGGAAGAATCACATTCGATTGCAAAATGTTAAACTTTACTTTGCCAACTTTTCTTCAGCAAACAAACATTTTTTACACTCAAATGCCAACATCAACACGGTACCTTACCAACATTAACAGGTGCCCCTGCAGTTTATTTCCTTGCCTTGCACATTGCTAAGTCAGCTCCCACCTGGAGCAGCCACGCTCCTTCTAAAGGGAGCCCCACGTGCCAAGGATCTCACATATCTTTTGCTGTATGCTCTGTCTAGAAAGAGACCCCCTCCTCACTGTACTCCATTTAATTTAATTTTTATTGGGGGGTGTAGAGAGCAGAAATTTGAGAGCACTGATTTGTAAAGAAGTTGTTATAGCAGTTATCTTTAAAAGTCTCTGTGACAGTAATGAGGTCTGGGCACCCAAAAACTATTTAGGAAGCCCCATTCCCCCTCAGTTTGTTGAAATTCACCACCTATAGACCTGAATAAACCAGACTACTGATTAAACATATTTGTTTTGTAGAGAGTCTTAATGAGGGATCATAAAGCACTAAGTAGCCAGAACATGAATAAGGTATTACTTGACAGATCCCAGTTGAATACCCATAGATGGTCTGGGTTCAGATGACCTCTAAAAAACCCTGCTAACAAAACTAGTTTCCAGACTTCACCCAGAATTCCTAACTTTAGACCTGGGGGCGCTACATTAATAACAACTATATCTATAGTATACTATGCAACTCTGCTTTAGGAGGTGCAAAGGGTCAAAAACACTCAGGGGGAATTTATCAAAACTGGAGCAGAGAAAATCTGGAGCAGCTGTGCATGGCTTTTCTCTTTCATTTTCAAATGTTAACTGAATAAACGGAAGAAAAAGGCTGATTGGTTGCCATGCACAGTTGCTCCAGATTTTGTCTACACCAGTTTTGATCGATTCCCCCCCACTGGGTGTATGCAAAGTGAGGCTGAGAGTGGTATTGTCACAGTCTCATGTAATGTGTCTCCAGTCTGTGACTCTTACAGCATGTTCTTAGTTTCCAACAACTACTATATCACATTTACCATCTCTGACCATCTCCTGCGGCATGTCTGCCATTTCTGACCATCTCTTGTAGCATGTCTGTAGTTTTTGAGCATCTCTTATAGCACGCCCATAGTTTTTGACCATCTACTGTTGCAGTAGAAACTGTTGTCTGCAGTCTGTGACAGATTTCTGCAGAATTACATTTACTAACTATTATATGACGCCCTCTGGTGATGTCAGGGGCCACATTTGAGGACCCCTATGTCAAGAAAGCTGATCATCACTGTGTACAAACTTCACTCACCTTAAAACTGCTAAAAAACTGCTTAATGTGCTTCTCAATTGCAGGGTACAGAGGTCATTCCTTTTCTCACGTCTGTTTTGTATGACAAGACTCAGTGGAAAACTCCTCACGAGTTTAATCCAAATCACTTTTTAGATGCAGCTGGAAAATTTGTAAAACAAGATGCATTTATGCCCTTCTCTGCCGGTAGGTTACCAGGATTATTACATAATATTATTCTACTGTAATACATTGTTTCTGTTTCATGTTATTACACTGAGAAAAAAGGGCATTACTGTGCTATGCATTCTGGTGTGGGAGATTAAACTACAGGCGGGAGGTGTGGCTGCGGTGCCATTAACTTGAATGGCACCACCACGCCCCCTCCAGCCCCAGAACACGGGAGGCTGTGTTTATGCGATCCAGTGCGTTCCGGCCACTGACCGTGCAGGAACGCACTGTATGTGGTGTAAACAAGCCCTTAGATATCATTCTTTTATTTCTAGATTGTTGAACATTGGCTAGATACAGCTTATGTCATCCTGAGTTGATTTTGTTCCCTCAGGAAGAAGAGCTTGTGTTGGAGAAAGTTTAGCCAAAATGGAGCTTTTCCTATTTTTTACCGGCCTTCTGCAAAGCTTCACTTTCTACCCACCTCCAGGAGTCTCCAGAGAAGATATAAGTCTCAAGCCTGGCACTGGATTCATTTTATTTCCTTTACCACACTTAGTATGTGCAAAGATCAACTACTAGTCTGTCAGTAAGAAGCAAGAAGAAGAGGTCTTATATCCAGGCCCGGATTCCCCACAAGGCCACCGAGGGCGCAGAGGGGCGGCAGCGGTGTCCTTGTGGGAAAGATGCCCTCTCTACATTTAGTCCTGCTTTGCACAAGCAGGACTAAATGTAGAGTGAGGCAGCCAATTTTTCGTTTACATGTGAACTCAGTGATGTCGCCGAGATTACATGTAAACAGTGTGCAGCCTCCTCCCCTCCCCCATGCACTTACCTCTCTCCTCTGGTTCCGTCCTTTGGGCTCCGCCGCCGATGCAGTGTATTGGAGGTGACAGGGTCAATTCCCTGCTTATATCCCCCCAAAAATGGACGTAATTCTTCTCCAAAGTGGAACTGTTTTTTTCTTCATATAAAGCTGCCACACAGATCAGCCTAAAATAATATTACATGCTCAAACTATATCTCAATAATGAATTCAGACCAAACAAATAGACATCGCACAGCAAAGTATCTCTAACTTTTTGCCCAAACACTTACAGTCATCATGTTTCCATACAGTTGGCTTCAACTCTCTTAGCTCGTCTTCCCTGAACTTCATGTTCAGTACAAGATCACAAGGGAGAGCTCAGTCTCCAGCAGCTGTTCATCTACTAGCTTGGGGAAGAGATGAGGGAGGAGTGGGGAAAGGGAGCCGAGGAGTGTCTTGCCTTGCTGTGTCCCTGTGTTTGTGGAGATACAGGTGAAACTCGAATAATTAGAATATCGTACAAAGTTCATTTATTTTTTTAATGCAACTTAAAAGGTGAAACTAATATATGAGATAGACTCATTACATGCAAAGCAAGATAGTTCAAGCCGTGATTTGTCATCATTGTGATGATTATGGCTTACAGCTCATGAAAACCCCAAGAACCCCAAATCCACAACCTCAAAAAAGTAGATTATTACATGCAATCAATAAAACAAGGATTGTACATAGAACAATATCGGACCTCTGAAAAGTACAAGCATGCATATGTACTCAGTACTTGGTTTGGGCCCCTTTTGCAGCACTTACTGCAATTACTTTTGCCCGATATTCTAATTATTCGAGTTTCACCTGTACAAACAGCTTCTAAGAACACAAGAATGGTGGCTCCATGGGACCCTGCAAAGGAAAGGAGCCAAAACAGGAAACCAGGGCCAGTGATCAGGGGACCAGCTGATTCCGCAGAAATCTAAAACTTTTAAACATCAAGGAGCAGCATCCATTGAAAGTGATTTCATCAACATTTGAAATAGCTTAAAAACCTTTTGACTTTAATATCACTTTAATGTAAATAATGTTATCAGTAAGTTTTAATGTTTTAAAATACTTGTTTTTATGCATAATTTGTAATTATGTATATATGTGTGGGCAGCTATATTTGCCCAATACATACATACATACATACGCTCTGCTTCCTGTTTTACACTTCTATATAGTGGCTCTGATCTACCACACCTTCTCATGATCTGAGTCTCTGAGTTGGCTAACCCATTGAAAACAATACAGTTCCTATATATCTGATATACTGAAGAGAATTTATCAAAAGTGGAGCAGAGAAAATCTGGAGCAGCCTTGCAAGGCAACCAATCAGCTTCTCTCTCTTCGGTTTGTAAGTTAAGATTTGAAAATGAAAGAGAGAAGCTGATTGGTTGCCATGCACAGCTGCTCCAGATTTTCTCTGCTCCAGTTTTGATAAATTCCCCCCTTGTCTCAACAGTTTTTTTTTTTTTTTAAAGAGAGGGTAATTGCATGGACCACTGATAGCTCCATTTTGTGGCTTATCTAAAAATCTACAAATTTGTATCTACAAATCTCTATCTAATATAATAGTAGAACTATGGCAGAGCAAGCTTGTAGAAATGAGAAAATCATAGCAAACACAGTTGAAGTCTTATACCTTTTTATTTACTTACAGACCTGTACTCCTGTATGTTATGGTTTGTGACTGACTTGTAATTTTTTTCAAATACCATTTTTTAACTGAAAATGCCACTTTCAGTCCTCAAACTCCATTACTACGTACTGTCATAGTTGAGTAACAGCCACACCCCTCAGCACAAATGTCCTGAACACATAGACTTACATTGCAGAGAAGAGAAAGAGGTGTGTCTTCCAAGTTTTGTAAATGAGTACTGACTACTGAGTGTACTGTGGTTTACTCTAGTGCTTCTTGGAATACATAGACACCCGACACAACTGCTGCAACACAAAAGTAGAAGTAGGACAATAACAATAAGGGCTTTTAGTACAATGTTTATCTGACTGTGTATCTATCTATTCCTGTGACTTATATAGGTGTTAAAAATTTACTTTAACACAATGTGAATGCATAATGAACTTACCACGACCATATCAATGATTAATTACAATTTTATGGATAATTTTATGTTTCCATGTATGACTTTACTCACTGTATTACAATATCTGTTTCTGTGTCATGTACAAAAATACAAATAAACATATATTTACCAGAAAATCACTTTAAGCTCAGCACTGCAATAATAACTCAAAGTATGTACTCACTGGTAATATACAATACCTTTCCTTTAATTATTACATTTAGCACCCAGACATCTTGTTAATAAAAATGAGCAAAAGGAGATACATTTATCTTCCAAATCATATCCTACATATATTTTATGAAGATTTCCTACTTTTTTAATTGTCTAACTTTCCATCCAATCAAATGAATGAAGTGAAAATGGAATTCATTGCAATCCACATTTTTCAAACACTCAAGGTCCTCTGGCACTCAAGGCAAAAATGCCAAAGCACACCCCCACCACATACAGATTGGGCTTGGACAATCACATCCAGAGAATGACCGATGCAGGGTACAGAAATGACAACAGCTATCCACTGCTCCTTCCCTGACCACCATTTGGTCAAACTAAATGGGAAGGTACAATTTGTTTTTTCATCTAGGAAGCAAGATAGCTTATATCTCATTCAATGTGCAAATTATATTCGTTGATTTTACCCGTCTATGAAGGTATGACAATTGTGTTTTAGGCCTAAAGCTTTTTTATGTGACCATACAAGAAAGAATGAACACAATTTATTAATTTATTTATTTTTTACAATCACAGTCTTTTTTCATAAATTTATGAAGAGCAGAACCTGGTTGGCACACAGACAGCCCTGCCCTACAGATTACATTATAAGAGCTCACCCAGTATACAGTGTATTCAGTGGAACTCTTCTGCCACTTTCACAGCCAATCAAAAGAGCTGTCATGATTGTTAGCTAGCCCTAACAAACTGTGAGGGATCTTTTAAAGAACTAGATAGAACTATGCAGAGTCCTTTGTAAAGTTTATGATAGACAAACACCTCATGTGCACATGGATTATGAATAATTGGTTATAAAAATCATACTGTAAAACAATCATACTGATACTTACCTTAACATTATCATGCATCTTAAAAAAAAAACATAAGGGGAAATGTAATAATAACTAACAAGTAGGGATGCCCCGATATATCGGCTGCCGAAACATATCAGCCGAAAATGGCACTTTTGGCATAATGCCAAAAGTGCCATTTTCCTGCCGATACATCGGCGAATCCCTGATTTCTTTTCTCCCCGCTGGGCGCTGCTCTGTGTCCCAGAGGGGAGGATAGAAACTGTGATAGCCAGCCGAGCGCTGCGGGAGGAGAGCGATGTGAATGACCGGCGTCTCCTCCCACACCGCTCAGCCTCCTATCACAGTCCGGCAGAGCGCTATGTGGGCGGAGATGGGCCGCGCTGTCACAGTAGGCTTAGCTCTCCTCCCTACACAGCTCGATCAGCCTCCTGTGACAGCATGTCAGAAAGGAGAGCAAGGTGCAAACACTCAGTGATCAGTGAGGTTTAAGACATCCCCAAGCATGTTATTTAAAGGACTTGTGTACTTTTAATAGTGCCCTGAACTGTATTCTTTAGTTGTTGTTTTTTTTTGCACTTGTACATGTCCATAATGCAGTGCCCTTTTTTAAAAAAAACCTTGCTAACAGGCTTTGAAAAAGGACAGAAAAAATGTTACAAAATTCGGCTCTCATAGACCTCAGTGGCGTTCAGGCACTTGTAGGGATGTAGTGTTTTCCCTAAATTCCTTTGTTCTTTTTGTGATCTGTCAGTGTAGATTAGTCAGCTTAGCTTTGTGCTGGCTAGTTTCCTCTAAGTGTGCAGTGATTATTCTCAGTCATCTGCTGTGTGAATGTTCTCTAGTAGAGTGTGCTAGAGATAATGCTTCACATTAGAGTAATTAAAACATGGCCAATCAGTAGGTCTGGGGAGCTTGCTGTGCATGCTGGGATAGTTATTAAATATCTGAGGCACTTCCTGGTACAGGGTCTTCACTCCAGGGTTTCACCCTGAGAGGATGCATTAGTGAACAACCAATCTAGGCCCCAGACATGTCTGTCCCCTGTCATGGGAGATATCCCTAAGGTACTGGCTGCATTGGAGTGCTACTAGGACTTGAGCAAGCAAAGCTAAAGTTGTCCCTACATGGATGGTGAGTTGGGAAGCACCACATGAACCTTCCCACTGCTGTCCTGCTTTGATCTAAAAGACTGAGCTTACACAGAAACCTCTGTTCTACAAGGAGCCACTTATATTGAGATGTATTCCAGTCAGTAGAGTTCTGTGAAAGAAGGATCTAGATTGCTAGAAGACCGAGCAGAAGACCAAAGACTGTGATTTAAAGGGTTATTAAACCCTCATTTTTTGTTGCTTATAGCTACTGCTAGTAAGCAGTAGATATATGCAAAACGATAAAAAAAAACTTTTTCAAAGGGTTTAAACTTACCTATGTCTCCACTGCGCGCTTTCGTCCAAACATCTGAAAATGCGCAGTTCAGATGTTCAGTCGGGAGACCGGGAGAGACACAAGGTAAGTATATGGAGCAGCTTGCATCCGCACAGACACCGTGGGACATGAGAGAAGAGGACAGAGGAGTCAGCTCTGGATCGGAGACCCGCACCAGCGCTGGAGGGACAGCTAAAAACTCCTGCAAAGAAGAAGATGATCGGATTAAGAGGCATCATTTAAGGTAAGTCCTTACATCAGTACTGTGGAGATGGGGGGAGAATTTGGCCTTAATGTCACTTTAATGTAATTCTTCAGGTATCCTGTGCTCCCTCCTTCCTTATTCTTCATTCACGTGCTATTAAAATACCATAAAATCTATTCTAAGTGACTGGCGTCCATCATTTACACCATCAAAGGACAAGAACTTCACCCTGAGAGGAATGTGCCTGAGAAACTTATTGTTAAGTAAGTGAGTTTGGTACATTTGTGAAGTCCCTATTGATTGTCAGAGAAGCCATATGTGCCAAAACTGGTTACCAATAGAGTTATGCACTATATTCGGATTTGTGGATTGTTTTCAAGTGGTCAGTGAATGTTCAGCGACCTGAACTTGGTTTGCTTATGACTTCTCAGAAGTGACAAGCAGCTACACGCTCCCTCAGCTAAAGGGAAGTAAATATAATTAACTCTGCTATTCCTAATGCAATTGTCTGCTAACAAGGGAGAGAACATACATGATAGAAGAAATCAGCTGTTGCTATTTGCATGAATACACATTTGATTAACACAATTGTTATATAAATGCAAACAACCTATAAAATAATTAAATTATACTAATCAGATAGAACAGATAAATAATCAATGAACAATACCAAATAGATAAAATACAATATAATGGTCCTAATAAACCACTAGGTGTCACCAACCATATAATACAAACAACAATGCAACTGGGAGATGAATGAAGATGAAGGTTAAAAAAATACCAATAAGTGATGATACTGTAAGATGTAAAATAAATGTAAGCTGGTATGTTAAGGCCATGGGAACTTAGAACATATTTCTATTCATGTTAGAAATCCAGAAGGTTTTGCATGAACAAAAAGTTTAAAATGTTCACCCCCAGGTAAACTAGCACATATGGTTACTATTCAAAAAAAATAGATATGTGCTTGGGATCACCATTGGTGCACTCTGTTTTAATTTTCTTTCTATGTTTTCCAAGTTTATTTATACAGCCTTGCAAGAATAAGCAGTTCCACCTAGGTACCAGTAAAACAAAGTCTCCCTGCTCTGTCCCCCTGCCTGCCGGAGATCTACTTTATCATCCTGATGATCCGTATCTTCTTCCAGTCTTGCTGGCTTCAGTACTATTTGTAAAGAAGACATCTGTTATTACAGTATTTTGCCTATTAAATGTTCAAAAAAATCACAGATGTACAAAGTGTATGCCTACCTACACATTTCCAGGACAGGAATTTGCCTTGCAACTCCCCTGCAGAGCTATTTGATTTCACTAACTCTCGTTATGTTCTGCGATAGTGGTTAAAGTTATCTTTTAGCTGCGCCATCGACTCTTAAGTACCAACTGTAAAATAAAAATGTCGATCTAATCTTATTAATGTTTTTTTTTTCCTTTCACGGATATTCAGTCATTTTCTAGTCTACAATACACCTTTCTGGCTGGCAAGTCAACCTCATGCACCATCGTTCATCACTCATGCCCTGCCATCTGGAACAGACTAGAAGAAGAAAAAGATGAATACCATGGCCCTAAATTTCAGAAGTGTTTTTAGTGGTCAGTAGGTGGAAAAGGATACTAATGCTGATAGAGGAAAAAATACTACAATTGTTGCTGTCAGTGGAATACATAAAAATCCCCCAGCATTGGTGTCAGTGGGATTTAAAAATCCCCCTAGTATTGGTGTTGGTGGTATTAAAAAAATGAATCCCACCTGCAATGGTGTCAGTGAGATGAAAAAGGAATCCCTAGCATTGGTGTCAGTTAGTGGAATTAATAAAAAAAACTTTCTTCACAGCCTTGGTGTCAGTGGGGTTAACAAAATCTCCTTCCCAGCATCAGTGTGGTTATTTATAATTGTTATTTACACTGAGTGGCCAGATTATTATGACCACCCCATCAGTACTTTGTTGGGCCACAAGATGGCTCCACGAGATGACTTCGTTGGGCCACCTCGTGACTCCACGAGATGTTGAAAGGTGATGCGAGGAATCTGACACTGCACTGTTGCTCTTCTGTTGTCTTGTACCAGTCTTGCCACTCTTCGTTCTGCCCTAACATTGACTAGTTGCTGACGGCCACAATTCGCACGTTCAGACCCAGATTTTCGTCTGACAGTCCAGTGTTTAAACACTTTAACAATGAGCCCCTCTTGAACATTTAACAAATTCTGCTGTTTTGCTGATACTCGCTCCATGGCTCAATCCAACAATCATCCCATGTTCAAAGACTGTTAAATCGCGTTGTTTACCCATATCTTCAGAAAAAAATCACTTCTACTGTCGTGGTAAACAACCTGCTTCCCTATTTATAATGGTCTGGCCCTCTAGCAACTTCAGCGCAAAATTATAGCTAATTAAAGCAAATTTGCCTACAAACGTCAGGTGGTCATAATAAACTGGCCACTCAGTGTATACAGGTGAAACTCGAATAATTAGAATATCGTGCAAAAGTAATTGCAGTAAGTGCTGCAAAAGGGGCCCAAACCAAGTACTGAGTACATATGCATGCTTGTACTTTTCAGAGGTCCGATATTGTTCTATGTACAATCCTTGTTTTATTGATTGCATGTAATAATCTACTTTTTTGAGGTTGTGGATTTGGGGTTTTTGGGGTTTTCATGAGCTGTAAGCCATAATCATCACAATTATAACAAATCACGGCTTGAATTATCTTGCTTTGCATGTAATGAGTCTATCTCATATATTAGTTTCACCTTTTAAGTTGCATTAGTGAAATAAATGAACTTTGCACGATATTCTAATTATTCGAGTTTCACCTGTATAGCGCCAACAATTTACGCAGCGGTTTACATCAGTCCCTGCCCTCAGGAAGCTTACAATCTAAGGTCCGTATCTCACATTCATACATAGGAGGGCCAATTTAGACAGCAGCCAATTAACCTTCCAGCATGTCTTTGGAGTGTGGGAGGAAACCCACGCAAGCACAGGAAGAACATACAAAATGCCATGAAGATAGTGACATGGTTGGGATTTGAACCAGGGTCCACCAGTGCTGCAAGGCAGAAGTGCTAACCGCTATGCCACTGTGCTGCCCAGTTAGGGCAGAAAACATTTCTCACTAGCATTAGTGTGTGTGGGGTTAAAATGCCCAAACAGTGGGACAATATCAGGGGCACAGTTTCAAACAAGAGACTATAAAGGTTTTCCTAGCAACTATACAATCACATTTATCTTTCACACTAAAAAGACTTAGCCATATGAACACACACCTCTGGCTTTAGTTAGACCGTCAGACTGCCTGTATTATGTACAATAAAAGCAAACTGTTATAAGGTTTTTGGAGAGACCCAAGCACATGTGATCTTATACATTAATGAATACGCTGTATTGTGTGCAAAGTTTCATAAAATGTCAACACAAAATGCGCCAAAACACCTCAAAACCACAAACTCACATTTCAGAGTGGCAGTTATTATGCCAAAATGAAAATGGCTAGAGAGTATGTAAGCAGGTTCATTGAGCACTGGGCAGCAATGTAATAGGGAGAGATGAATCATTGGAGAGATGTGAGTTTTTTTTAATCAAGAGATTTCAACTAGAGCTGCAGCTAACGATTATTTTCAAAATCGATTAGTTAGCCGATTATTAAGTTCGATTAATCGGTTAATCGGATAAACAATAACATACATTTTAAAAAATGGCTCCAGTGATGGACTACTACTTTGTATTGAGGTTGTAGTCCATCACAGGAGCAAGCTTGGAGCGGTGGAAGTAAAAAAAATGGTGTGGTGTGCAATATAGTGAAATGGAAAGTGTAAAATTATACAGCAATGAATGCAGAATGGCATCGGCTATAGAGGACTACAAATCCCAGCAATAGTACATTATACAGCGCAATGCAGAATATCACGAGGCAGTTCGATTATTGAAAAAGTTGACAACTTTTTCAATAATCGATTATAATCGATTATGTCGATTAGTTGTTGCAGCCCTAATTTCAACTTCACTTTTTTTAGTTATTTTAAATACAGCTGCCCAAACAATTGTGTAGAATGGTTGCAAATTATTTAAGCAGTTTTACTGACCACTATATTAGAGTGAGGCAGTTTTCTATTGTTAAAAAATTACAGTGTTTCATGTCAGGAGCTAAAAATATTGCACAACACACACATACTTAATGTAAGCATTTTACTAGACTGCAATGGAAGAGGGCCGATTTTATCACTAAATAAAAATGAAAGTGTATTATTTCAGACACAAGAGCCAGAAATGCTGTTCATACTTGATGCACACCATGTAAGCAGCCTTCGTTGGCTGCCATTTAAAAGGGAGAGACTAGACATGTTTTATCATGAAATAAAATGAGAGTATGCCTTATCAGAGCAAAAGCCATATAAATTGTACAGATTTGATGTACAGTGTGTTATGCTCGTCTGTTAGAATGCAGTGAAAGCTGGCAGACTTCATCTGGAAATAAAAAATATATGACAGAAGACAGAAAACTGTTGCAGATTTTCTGCGCAATATGTACTCCTTTTTTCCTACGATGCAATTTCAGAGGGAGAGAGCAGGCAGATTTTATCTGGAAATAAGAAATTACAGTGTCTTAATTCTGAGCCACGAGGCAGACATATTGTACACATTCGATGCAAAGTTTTTAAGCTTTTTTTGAAATGTCTCGATTTCAGAGGCAAAGACCATGCAGTTTATACTAATGAAATCACTGTTGGACTGAACTATTTCAGAGGGACTATATCCACACATATTCTTGATTGCGGCAGTGCACTAAAGTAGTTCCAAAAAAGGAGACACACATCATGATTTAGCCTGCATTAAAACCAAAAAATCCCATAATGCAACACCATCATTAATGAATGATGCAGGATTGACCCTGCAAAAAAAAAAAATTTTTTTTACAACTGTAGAAACATTAGGTGTTGGATATTTTAGTGCTGAAGGACCATGATCTAACACAAATATTGATACCGAATGCAGGATTTACCCTTTTTTACCACTGAAAAATAGCTGTCTAACCATTTTATGTGGTACTGTGAAAGTGCTGTAGCATTTAGTTGTAGAGCTAGCACGAGATGGTATTGCTGGCAGGCCTAATGTGGTGGCAGGAGATGGCCATGGTGTCAGGACAGCAGCAGTATAAGAAGCTGTTAATCGTGGCAGGATGTTGTAATGTTGGCAAGAGATGGTAATGGTCTTAGGAAGTGGTATTTGTTACAGGCCTGCAGCACTGGAAGGAAATGCTTATGCTGTAGGGTATATTATTGTTGCTTGGGCCAGATTCAAATAAAAAATTGAATCGTTAGCCTCTTCAAATAATGACTAAACGGCACATGCCTCCTGAATGGAAAGCCACCTGCATAATGCAGAAGAAAACAGATCCACTGAGCCTGCTCTTATGCCATACTTATACAATATTCAATGGCGACCCACTAATGCTAGCGCAGTTGCTGTATCTTGGCCAAGATGGAGTTCTGGACAATTTGCAGGAAGGCTGAATTGAAGCTGAATTTCAACCAGCCAAACACTGGCTGGGTAACCTGAAGGTGGTCAACCTGAAAGGGCTACAGACTCTTCTGGCGTGCCTTAGAAGTTTATGTAGGACAGGGTTCCTAACTGGGAACTTTTGCACCACCAGGTTGAGGATGCCAAAGGGCTGACACCAGGTGGTGCCATTGTCACATACAACCTTTCCTGGCAGAAAATGGTGTGGGGTTAGCCACTTCTGGGCCTACCTCTACAGAGTTGCCCCAGGTTGTTTCCTGTGCCCTAGGCATACCATCTGCAAAACAGTATGGTAGCATTATGCCTGATCTATTGCATAGCCACTTGGTCGCTTGGAAGGGATTGGTGGTTCTAATGAGGACTCGCTGAATTAGGCCATTGGGGAGGAGCGGGTGGAGGTGACTGAGCTGTAGCAATAACCAGGTTTCAGGATGGGGGCACCACCACTAGCTCCAGCAGTGTGCCCCACCCTGCACCCTTCCCGGCAGTCAACAAATGTTTCAACTGGGCCATGAAGTTTCTCAAACCCCTTATAAGGCTTTCATCCCTATCACTTGATGCTGCAGATGGAGGTTCTTGTGCAGTGGGAGGAGAAGTGAAAAAGGAGCAAAAAGGAGGGGGAGGAGGGTTAGGTATTTTACTACTGACTGGTACTGCTGCTTTATAGTGAACAGGCATGTGTCTCATCAAGCATGTGGTACCGAAATGACTAATGCTGCAGGTCTGTCACAATCCTATCAATGCCCCTGGCTGATACGGCCCTGTCTCCTACTTGTGCTCCTGGAACGACACCTTGTTACATAGGCTTCCAATATAGACCACAAGTGGCTGTTTCAACACACATTATACAGGCCTGGTCTACTGTTGTCACCATTAGTAAATATGTCCTAAGAATTATGTGGCGCCATCACTTAAATGTGTATGCCTGTAGACAGGAAGTGGGTACAAAACAGTGCAGGAAATTACAAACAAAGTATTTTATTTATAAAATGTCAAATGTTTATGATACACATTGTTTTAGCAGACTTGAAGTAGATGTAAACCCTGATTGTATGATATTAAGTTAGTTCCAGCACCGTTTTTTATAAACAGTTTTCTTTTTTTGTGTTTCATTCTTTCTAACATCCTTTCAGTTTAGAATTAGGGACCACACTACAAAGGTTTGATTTGGCAGTGTGGATTAACATGTATTAAAATGGCGTACAGAAATTTTAGTATTTACCTAAAACTTTGAAACAGTTTAAATAGGCTTTTTGAGCTTACTAGCTGGAAAATTTGTTGGGGGTGTTTTTTGAATTTTTCTGTAGATTGCTTTGCCCATCTGTACCACTCCTTTGTAAGATTATACTGCGTATTGAGTTAAGCAGTTTCCATTGTTGCTTTTTTAATTTTTAAATAAGGCTTGATGTGACTGCTACTTAGTGAAATGTCACAGTTTACTCCTTAGTGTCCATTCTGGGTTTTTGAGAAAATTGTAGCTGCTTTGTTATAGTTCCAAATTGTACTGCAACATAGTGTCCTGACCTCTCCCTTTTTGTTCTGCTCTGCCCAAAATGTTTTGCAACTCTCTGTCAATATAAATTTTGTTGCAACATGTAAGACAATCTCTGGGGTCCTCGCTGTCATCTGATAAAGTTTCATTTGGCTCGTATTTAAGTTAATATTATGGTTAAAGTGTGTCTATGGTCAAAAATTCCAAATAAATATTAATTTATATTCTAAATTTACATAAGTTTTGTCCCACATCTAATAGCCATATCAATCTAGAGGTTTGTAAACATAGAAGATCGCCATAGGATGTACTTCCTAAATGGGGTGACACAATTACACTCAGCCCTGTGAATATGCACTTCCTTGTGTCATAGCTCTCACATAGCCTGCCGTCTGAACTACAATTAAATGTCTGAACAATGTAACATTATTATTGCTTGCTGGAAGCAATGCATGACGGGATATGTAGTCTTGCAAAATCAAAATGGCATCACATCAAGCAGAAGGGAAAGAGATTCAGGGAACACAGTATCTCTTCCCAAGCACATTGGGAATCCAGGAAGTTGTTGATAGTGATGGGCAGACTTACTACATAAAAGGGTTTTTTTTTCAAGTAAGCTTTGATTGTATTATGAACAACAGCTCTAGTATGTATTCCTATTACAATGCTGATATTATAACAGGATAGTGTGTGCTGGGACTTTAGAAGTCCTTTAAATCTTTGTTTATTGCATTTTTACAAAAGACACAAAATAACCAAAGGGGGGCACATTTATTCAAAAGCCATATGATATATGAATAGTTCACTATTGGCAGAGCCGGATTAAGAGCATCATGGACCTGGTGCTGAGGATTTAGGTGGGCCTTTTTATTAAAATACATAATATGAAAACACATAAACAAGCTTTTTCACTGAACCCCAAATTACCTCTATGAGGTAGATTAAAATTAAACTACACATTCACTTTTCGTGCTGTTTTGTTTGCAAATTCATCAATTGTAGGATCGACCAATTATACTGCAAACACATTTTATATATAATGTATAGAAAACATCTTGTGACACCTAAGTCCTGTTGTGGCTAGAGGTGTACCTAAATGAAATTTTCAAAACTGAAACAAAAAAAAATGAAAATAAAAAAATGTCAGGCCGAAACCGAAAACATTTTTTTCTAACCTTTTCAAATTTTTTCAAATATTACATTTTTTATGTTATTTATTTATTTTTCTAAAATATTTTAATGTTTTTACTTTACTGTTATAAATGAACAAGAATCCTCTACACTGAGTGTTCCTGTTTATTCATAACTTATGGAGATAGTATGTTTACCATGTCCACAATCATGAATGAACAGGAAGTGATGTATATCACTTCCCATTCATTCATAATTGGGGACACATTAAACATACTAAGTCCTCAATTATTTACAAAGAGTCAGCGATCACTGATTGATTGTACCCGCACTCCATCCTGACTCGCTTTTACAGGAGGCTGAGACAGCTGGCTCCTCCCCTGCACCACCGGCTCGACCTCCTGTGGCAGGGGACAGCTGTCTCCGCCCCCACCATGCCGCTCTCCTGATCTGTCACAAGAGGCTGAGTGGGGCGGTGTGGGAGGAGAGCTCAGCCTCCTGTGACAGCACTGACAGCTGTCTCCGCCCCCACACCGCTCTCCTGATCTGTCACAGGAGGCTGAGCGGGGCAGTGCAGGAGGAGAGCTTGGCCTCTTGTGACACGCAAGCCGCTCACATCGCTCTACTCCCCCGTACCGCTCAGGCCTCTGTGACAGATTCTCTCCTCTCTGCTGGACACTGCGCTGTGGGGACACAGAGCGGCGCCCAGCGGGGAGGAGAGAAACTAGGCATGCACTGCAATTTCAGGTGAAAAATGGAGCTTTTGGCATTTTGCCAAAAGTGCAATTTTCGGCCGATATGTTTCGGCGGCTGAGATTTCGGTGCTTCCCTAGTTGTGGCTGCTGATGGGTTGAAGGCAGCCAAAATCCTGTGTCATAAAGTTAGTTAGGGGAGCTTACACTGACCGCCAATGTAACGGAGGTATTCTCACTGACCGCCAATGTAACGGAGGTATTCTCACTGACCACCAATGTAACGGAAGTATTCACACTGACCCCCAATGTAATGGGGGTATTCACACTGACCAGCAATGTAATGGAGGTATTCTCACTGACCCCCAATGTAACGAAGGTATTCTCACTCACTGCCAATGTAACAGAGATATTCTCACTGACCGCCAATGTAACAGATGTATTCACACTAAACCCCAATGTAATGGGGGTATTCACACTGACCCCAAATTTAACGGAGGTATCCTCACTGACTCCTAATGTAACAGAGGTATTCTCATTGTGCACACTTAGGTGAACCCAACCTGCCTGTTTATAGCACATTATTTGAATAGCTAAATCCATCCCCACCTATTATTACCCCCAATTTGCCTGTGAAGAGACCACCTGTGACCCTATTCATACCTCTGCACCTACTCTCCCCCACATCCCCTCTGCTCCTTCCTCACCCCTCTGCTTCCATTCTCCCCCACATCCCTTCTGCTCCCACATCACCACTCTGCTCCCATTCTCCCCCACATCCCCTCTGCTCCCACGTCTCCCTCCTGCTCCCACTCTCCCCCTCTGCTCCCACATCTCCCCCTCATCCCCTCTGCTCCCACTCTCCCCTCTGCTCCCACTCTCCCCTCTGCTCCCACTCTCCCCTCTGCTCCCACTCTCCCCCACATCCCCTCTGCTCCCACGTCTCCCTCCTGCTCCCACTCTCCCCCTCTGCTTCCTCATCACCCCTCTGCTCCCCCTTTCCCCCTCATGCCCTCTGCTCCCACATTACCCCTCTGCTCCTGCTCTCCCCTCTCCTCCCACTCTCCCCCTCATCCCCTCTGCTCCCACATTACCCCTCTGCTCCCCCTCTCCCCCTCATCCCCTCTGCTCCCTCATCACCCCTCTGCTCCCACTCTCCCCTCTGCTCCCACTCTCCCCCTCTGCTCCCACATCTCCCCCTCATCCCCTCTGCTCCCACATCACCCCTCTGCACCCACTCTCCCCCACATCACCCCTCTGCTCCCACTCTCCACCACATCCCCTCTGCTCCCACATCACCCCTCTGCTCCCACTCTCCCCCACATCTCCTCTGCTCCCACGTCACTCCTCTGTCTCACTCTCCCCCCTCATCACTCCTTTGCTCCCACTCTCCCCCTCATCTTCCCTCTGCTCTGTCTGAATAAAACAATTGTCCATCTTGTCAGTCTCACCTTCTGGATGGCAGCCGGGGTGATCTTCCACTTCCCCCACTGCTAGGGAGCGGATCACTGACATGTTATCAATAAGTCCCCCCTAAACTTAGGTGGTATGCACCACACCCTGGAAATAAATAGGAAATGTAGTACCAATAGATAGGGCTATACAGGTGCACCAATGCAAATCTTACTTAAAACAATAATTTATTAAAGCACATTAAAAAAGAGATATTTACATATAAATAAAAACTTAACTAAACAGCCAATATAACAAGGCCTCCTAAAGAACATATCTAAGGAAATTCCACTTATTAAAGTACAGGTAGTAAAGCAACAATTGTACTCTCAATCAGGGACGTAAGTTCTGTAATTTATCCAACTGTAGAGTCTGATGTTTGCTCAAAGGGCTGAAGGGTGGACTGTTTTCTACAAATGTCTCTATGCTTTTCGCCAAGAAGGATTCTTCAGGAGAGAGACGCTCCAAGATGGTAAATCAGCTTCCAGAAACATGAATAAATACATAAAAAACATCATCCTTATATACAAGTAATGTTATTGCCACATTGTACCACAGATTTGCTTACCCCGCTCCAATCAGGACAATGAGTAATGGAGGTGAACACCACTCCCTAAGCGTGTAGGGGACCACATGAGGGGAAACCACAAAACGCTGGAGCTGGATGGAGAAAGCAGTATAGGTGTCTGAAAATAAAAAAAATATGTACAGCGCATAATGGTATAAATCTGTAGCGTAAAGTGCCAACCGTGGTCAGAATATAACTAGTAATAGTGGACGCAAAGTGTTAGAAGCCCATGTAATTCAGGCAAGGACAGGGAACTGGAGGATGGAGAGTTGCAGGTACTGAGGTTATCAACTGTATCATCCTCATTACCCCTCCCCTTCTCCGTCACTTACTGATGTCTGTGTCCCCCTCCATACTGTCTGTGTTCTATCCACTGAGCACCCCCTAACCCCTCCACCTATAATAGATTGCTGTCTGTGTATTCCCCCCCCCCCCCGATATTCCATCCCCACGCAAACTACCCTACCTACACCAGTATACTAACCCCCATACCTGCATATCCCCACCACTGATTGAGGGTGCTGCGGAGCGTCAGCCTGCTGGGAGCTGTGGTACTAGGATGCAAGATTAATGGGCCCTCTTCCTCCTGTTTGGGCTCCCCCAAGTGTCGGATTTCCAGGGCCCAGTCGCAGCTGCGACTCTGGCAGTCCTGCCAATTGGGGGGGCAGACAGGAGGAAGAGGGCCCCGTTAACCTCCAAGGCGCTGACATTGCCTTCTGGGAACAACAGATTGCAGCATGCTTCAGGCCAAGCATGCCATCTGTATATTGATTGTACAGAATCTTAAGTTTGTTAATATTTTATCCATACATATGTTCTGTGATAATATGTGGCACCTGAAAAGTCCCAATGTTTAATCTCCATTAATTGATTGATTTAACTTCTAAGGTTACTTCGAATTTCAGAATATTTAAATCCCAAAATTAAAAAATGTTTTGCTTTAATGAAGCCATCATAAACCTCTTGTAGTTCCATTACAGAGCAATTTCTTCAAAGAGGACATTCTGTAAATTGTTCAAAATCATAGGAAATGATATTATCTCCCATATTATCCCTTATCTTTCTATGTATACATTATTTGTTAGAGCGGACTACCAACCCATAGACATATCCTGGATGTGCTGCCAAAATCAACAATCCAAAATGAGTTAAATGTTAACATTATTTGGTACAAATACAGATTCATGCTATCAACAATTAACTATATGACTTGAACTTCAGCTTATGATAAATTCTTTGCAACATGAAGAACATGTTGATGTAGATAAAAGGAATTTTTTTGCACTAACAGTTATGTTTGCATATTAGCTGGAGAATACACTGTTTCAAAAGACAAAGAGGGGAATTTATCAAAACTGGAGCAGACAAAATCTGGAGCAGTTGCTCATGGCAATCAATCAGCATCTCTCTTTCATTTTCAAATCTTAACTGAACAAGCTAAAGAGAGAAGCTGATTGGTTGCAATGAGCAACTGCTCCAGATTATGTCTGCTTCAGTTGTGATGAATTTACCACAAAGTCTTTAAGAGAATCAGTCTTCCAAAATGAATAACTCCGAAGGCACCTCACCCCCTCTGGATAGAATTTACATATACAAAAAGTGGAGCATGGGGTTTGAAGAGGCGCATACGATTGCATGGTTAGATTAAAAAAACATGTTGTCTATTTGTCCATATGTACCCTGAATTTAATAAAATACTAATACATATACAAGTTAAAATCCACATGGGATCCACAGTCCCATCATTCCTTGTAATGCAGCCAATTTACATACAAACACCAATGTAGAATACCTATTGTTCTCCATATTAGTCTTTAAAAATTCTTGTATGTTTGATCAATTCAAGTTTTTCCAAAGGCTTGCATATTCATGATTTTTTTTCCCGACGCGTTTCGTTTATGCGCTTCTTCCAGGGACCTAGGCTAACCAATTTGTCCCTAAGGTCAGGACAATGAAGAATCTGAGGTACAAAGGAAGGACAAATGTCCCATCTGCCTTCCCTCTATTCAATTAGTGGCGGGGACACTGGGATAACAGAGGACAGAGGATGAGGGCAACACCCACTATTAATTTGTTTGCAGATTGCCTTTCTGGTATGTTCCTTTAATTACACCGTGTGGAGGAGCAGGTGTATGTGATTGTCCCAAGACAACAAATTATATGAATGCACTACAGCAGGGCTCAAAATTTCAAGTCCTCAAGTTACTCGCCACCAGTTGCCGCACCTAACCCCTATCCTGCCCCGGCCTTAACTCCGGCAGGTCAGCGGTGTGACGCAGAGTACAGAGATCAATAACAACACAGAGTGCAGAGGCCAGTGGTGTAATGAAAGGGACAGAGGCAAGCCAGGTTGATGCACAGTACGGAGGCCAGCAGTGTGATGCAGAGTACAGAGGCCAGCGGTGCTATGCAAAGTACAGAGGCCAGCGGTATGACGCACAGTATAGAGGCCAGCAGTGCGATGCAGAGTACAGAGGCCGGCGGTGTGATGCAGAGTACAGAAGCCAGCGATGCTGCGCAAAGTCCAGAGGCCAGTGGTATGACGCACGGTACAAAGGTAAGCAGTACAGAGACCAGTAATCTAATGCAGAGCGCAGAGGTCAGCGGTGTATTGCAGAAAGAAGAGGGACTTACGGTGCACAGTTTATCTGATTCTGGTGCTCTCTTCCTCTCTTCTGTTGGTGGTGGTGTGGGGGGGTTTGCAGCGATGTTGCCTCCATGTACAGAGGTGAAGCCTCCAGCAGCCTCGTTGAGCCTCCCTTCAGGTCCCGAACAGATGGTGAACAGTACAGAGGTCAGCAGTATGACGCACAGTACAGAGGTCAGTAACGTAACACACAGTACAGAGGTCAGTAATGTAACACACAGTACAGAGGTCAGTACAGTAATGTAACAGCACAGTACAGAGGTCAGCAGAGCGACGCACACTATAGAGGTCAGTAATGTAACGCGCACTACAGAGGTCAGCAGTATGACGCATAGTACAGAGGTCAGTAATGTAACGCACAGTACAGAGGTCAGTAATGTAACACACAGTACAGAGGTCTGCAGTATGACACACACTACAGAGGTCAGTAATGTAACACACAGTACAGAGGTCAGCAGCATGATGAACAGTAGAGGTCAGTATTGTAATGCACAGTACAGAGGTCAGCAGTATGATGCACACTACAGAGGTCAGTAATGTAACGTTTAGTGCAGATCTGCGGCGTAAGGCAGAAAGAAGAGGGATTTACATTCCACAAAGCTGATGTGATTCAGGTGTTCTCTTCCTCTCCTGGTGGTGTTGGTGGGGACGGGTTGGTACAGCAATGTATTCTCCATGTTTCAAGTGTCCTGCCTCTCCCGCGCTGTGCTTCCAGCCAGTAGGAGCTCTGCAGTCTTCCTCCCACCCTATGGCAGCTGAGGTGGGCAGAGGAAGCTGCAGGAGTGAAGACAGCCACACTGATTCTACTCCTTCGGCAGTGGCGATTGCTGTGTCAGTTTTCTCTTCTCCTCAGCCGCTGCCGCTATAGAGCGGCAGAGGAGGAGAAGAGAAAACTGACACAGCGACCGCCGCTGCCGAAGCGGCGGCAGTTTCCCACCCTGGATTTCCACTCGCCACCACGCAATTTTCACTCGCTAATTGCGAGTGGGCGAGTGGAAATTTTGAGCCCTGCACTACAGGATGTGCAAGGGGGTTGTACAAGCAATGCACACATAGATGGAATTCCATCACAGCACAGCAACCCACACTGGACCCCAGGCTGAGGATCCACTCCTGTTCTCGTAAGGTAGGGAGGTTGAGTGGATCTTAAAAAAAACTTAAAAATAAATAATTTATCTGGAGTGTATACAGTATGTGTGTGTGAGAATGTCTGTGAGTGTGAGATTGCGTCTGTGGTTGTGTCTGTCTGTCAGTGTTTTTGAGGGCCCTTTCACACTAGTACAGTGCGTAATCGAACAGTGCAAGGGGGTTGCAAGATTCTCCTTGTAATGGATCAGAGCAGAGAGGCAGCTCCCTCCCGCCCCCCTGCCAGACACGCCCCCCGCCCACACGCATGCCCGCCACCTGTGTTTCTGTTTGTGGCTCCCTGGACGGCAGAGCGGGCAGAAGACATCCCCCGAAAATAAGACCTAGTGTCTTTTTTCGTGAAAAAAAAAAAATAAGACACTGTCTTATTTTCGGGGAAACACGGTAGTATTTTACATCTCCCTATCTATTTAGGTATGGGTAATCCCTGATTGAAGTCATTATTTAGAGGCACAGCTTTCTGGTTTCCTTTCTTCGGGCAGCAGAGCACCAAATCCTTGTTTGGAGGTATCAGCCCAAAGTATCACTTTGTTTGATATGTTTTAGTGTGCTAATGTTCCATCATTAATAATGAGTACTTTCTTTCTGTCAAATGCTTTACTCCCACTGACAATCAGAATTGTTCTTTAAAAGTTACGTTAAACTTTAGAACATAACATTTAGAATTACTTGCTTATTGTTAGAAAGCTGCTGCAGATATGACTCTTACCATTTAGGATGTTGCTGGACACATGGTTGAGAGCCTGTTGTGTTTTATTGGAAACTAACGGAACACAGAGAACGGAAATGGTATCATAACCATGTAGTTCCAGTAGGAAGAACATTCCATTATGCAAACATCAAACACAATACTAGCGCCTACTGGCAGAAATAGTAATGACAGTATAATATATAAAAATAGATGTTACATCTATGTGTGTATAAACAGCATGCTAATACATCTTTTTTTACTTGGCTTACTTACTCATCTGCAGAGAAGTGACATGGCAGCTCCTATATCTGGGCATCTAGTGATTGCATCGTATAAAAGTGCCAACACTTCTTGTCTATATTTTCCATTGTTAAAAGATCTTCTTCTTCCAACTTTAGGTAAGCTGTTTCCATTGCTGTGCTTACACATTTGCATTAGCTTGGTGCTGGTTGAGAGATGTGATCTCTTCATCTGCAGCTTTATTCCACATTTGTTTCTCATAAATATGTAGCTTTTGCATTTATTCCCATGATGCTGGCTCAGGCTGTAACACTCTGCAAACCATATATGAGAAGCATCTAGCTGAGATCCCCTTATTGGATCTTGCAAACTCTCTGACTGAGGTTGAAGGCGGTTCAACTTCTTCCTTTTCAAAGGATAAATCACTGATGCCAATTCCAATTTCAGTGATGGTCTGTTCCTTTTCCAAAGGTAATAGTGGGGCTTCTTACTCAGGTTGTTGTTCAGAAGGTTTTTATATAGTCTAAAGCAGTGGTTCTTAACCTGAGCAACCTCAGGACCCACATTTGTCCTTGGTCATTAAGTTGTGACCCAAGTCACACTGCAATGGAACGCCTGGCATTCCGGTGCAGGCGATTAAACTGTGGGCGGGAGGTGTGTTTGGGTGTCATTCAAATGAATGACAACCCAACCCACCTCCCACACCGTAGTAAGTGCAATTGTATGGTACAGTGTGTTAATCACACAGGACTGTTCGATTAAGCACTGTACTAGTGTGAAAGGGCCCTCAAAAACACTGACAGACACACACAACCACAGACGCAATCTCACAGTCACAGACATTCTCACACACACATACTGTATACACTCCAGATAAATTATTTATTTTTAAGTTTTTTTAACCAGTTATTTACTACGGGCGGACGGCAAGAGGTTAAGATCCACTCAACCTCCCTACCTTACGAGAACAGGAGTGGATCCTCAGCCTGGGGTCCAGTGTGGGTTGCTGTGCTGTGACGGAATTCCATCTATGTGTGCATTGCTTGTACAACCCCCTTGCACATCCTGTAGTCCAGATTTGACTTGAGTCTTGACCAGGCTAGGTGTGACTGTTTACGATCACCATCCCATTGTGATATGAATCAATACAGGACAAGCTACACCATTGTGAAAAACCAGTTTGGTTTGTTAAGGTGGCACCTTCCATTGTATGAACCCAGCTTTCTATCAACAAACAAACAAAACCTCCGTCTCTATTGCAAATCTATGTGTGTCTGAAAAAGTCCACTAAGATATATCGCAACACACAGGTTTGTACACCTGTGGTCATGTTGTGTCATAGCTGTGGGTAAACATCTTTAAGAAGTAAAGTTGCAGCTGCACAATGGCTGGCCGTGATGTAGTTTCACTCATAAGAGCAAGCTGCTTAAACTCTGCAGTAGAATCGCGCACTCTATAGAGACAACACTGCTCCTACGAAAACTCCCATGTAATTGAGTGTTGTCACTTTAGAAAAAGTCAACATTACCAGGTAACAAATAATATAAAGCAACCCTGCAGAAGAAAAGAAACACATTTAATAAATAGAATAGTTACCCAAAAAGTAAATGATCCCTTAGCACACAAAACCGGTTCCATAAGTAGGTACAGTCTATTTTAGCTCTTCTAAAAAGGCTGCTTACAAGTCACATATAACTTTAGGGAGAGTCAATATATAGGGAGCTATTTTGGGTGTTTTTATCTTTTTTTTCACACTTAAAACTGCTATAGCAGTTTGAAGTAGTTTACCTACTTTGGTTTAGTTTCAATGATTTGATTAATTTTTATAAAATGCCCATGACAGTAAATATATACGTTTGCTTGTTGATTAGAAAAAATGGGTAAGGGTCAATAAAAGGTAATTTACACATTATTATACTTGTAAGCATTTAATCACTGTGCCAGTACAGTCACGGAGTGAGTTAAACAAAGATGAATGTTGTCTCTTTAAATGTTGCTTACATGTTTGCCAACCTATCAAGGATCATCATTTCTTCACTTCTGTTTAATCAGCATCTAATATTTGCACAGCACATCAAAAGAAGGAGAGTTCTTTGAATTGGGTGGAGCTGGTTTCTAGAAATGGGACAGACTTTGAGTATATATGCAAGGGTTTATTACAACTCTGAAGTTTTAGCCTGGACAGACCACAAGTGAAGACTCCAGCCATGGCAATTCTACCAGAGTCAGCAACGCTTTTTCTAATTTGCACCCTGGTTATGATGTGCGTGAAAATCCTATTGGACCTGCCCAAGAAGAAGAATTACAAATTCCCCCCAGGACCCAGACCTTTGCCAATAA
Source organism: Nanorana parkeri (assembly GCF_000935625.1). Taxonomy (NCBI): domain Eukaryota; kingdom Metazoa; phylum Chordata; class Amphibia; order Anura; family Dicroglossidae; genus Nanorana; species Nanorana parkeri. Next base: position 792,532 of record NW_017306271.1, on the reverse strand, counting down.
TTGGGAACATGCACATTCTGGATATTATCAGGCAGGATTATACTTTCATGAAGGTGAGTCTTTAAAAAGTTTATTGGATCGTATTTAAGTTTTTGGTAGATGCTGGAAAGTCATAGAGTTGGAGGGTTCCCTCAACTCGAGAGGCAAGATTTTGTTAAGGATTTTGTATGTGCATTACTTTTTACCCTTATTAAACAGTTACTTTTCTACTGCACTTAGATCTGTGTACCGGGTTTCTTTGTTGTTTTCACGTTATTTAAACTAACTCACAATTTCACCTTCAGTAAATATCAATCCAAAGGGAGAGTAAGTATCTTGCCAAGAGTATTAAGCCAGATAACTAAGCACTGTTTAATGCAAAACACATCCAGGATTTGATCTTGTCAATGTGTATGCCAGATATTTTATTTGCAATTATGTTGTAGCTTTGTCGAGACGAGTATGGGAGGGAGTGGTACTGTTTGTATGGGACTTAATTTTGCTAGTGGCAGCAGTGTTAATCATTCATCCTAAGCCTTCGGTATTTATTTACATGTTCTTACTGGGGTTTTTTTTACTATTGTTAGCCAATTTGGCTTATGGTATAAGATGTCTCCTTATTATTTTTCATTTGTTTTAAGAGAATCAGAATGTTCATATTAATCCACATACCAAATGGCTTATTCAATGAAAAAAAAGGTGCAAAAGGCACTGATGATGTGCAAAATTCAGTCAAAATAGCAACCTGATTTCAGTTTATTGTAATTAAAATATTGAATGGTTTTCAGCAAGCTTGTTTGTACAGCAGAGTTCTTTTTATATCTTAGCACAAAATTACTTTTGTTATAAAATGTATATATGATAGTATTATGGGCTGAGTCAAGGAAACTAAGATTGTGTTGAGTTTTGCTCTTTGAAACATTTATTCTATATATTATTTTTAAATATGCTTGTACTTAATTATTAGCTGCCTAATAATGGGAGTGATGTGTTTGAGAACTTACTCAACCTCAGACAATAATCATAGGTGATATCAATCTTGAAACAATCGGGCGAATTAGCTGTCTTGGAGTTTTTATGCTTCTTGGTTAATTTTTCATATGGAGCGAAGATATCCTTAATCCGGGTCTTTCTTGTTTAATTTCTTTTATTTACTGACCTTGAAGTCTTAAAGGTCTTTCAGCATTGTCAATTGTGATTCCATGGTTACTCAAATCTTAGACTTCATTTGCAATGTTTATCTCTTTGAATTTAGTTGGTTAGTACAATAGCTGGTTCCTCAAGGGAATTGTTTGTGTCTTGCTTAATTTGTACACAATAGGCTATTTTGGTTGATTAACTTATCTGTCCAGCACAGACTTCTGGACCCTTGTACAGAAAAGTTTGATTTAGTTTCTGTACAAGTCATAGTTCATCAGTTTTTGTAATTTTATATAGAAATACCCTGACAGGAGGGAATTAAACTGGAAACCATGGTTAAACCTTTTGGATACACCTTAATGGGAAATTCATGATATATCACTTTTAAGCTGAGACATTTGGACTGGGTCAACCATGACTTCCTAAACTGAAACGCTTGAGACTCCTAAAGTGACATTTCTTTAAATATTGTTCCTGGATCTATTTCCTCCCATATTAGACTTGGGTATTCCTGGTTACCCATGAGACCTAGCAGTGACCTACTCTACTTGTAATAGTCACAGCACTTAGGGTTTTTCACGTTATACAGTTACCAATCCCAGATAGCAAGGATAACTTGCCACAAACTTGTGGCAGGGTTAAATTGTAATTTTTTTAACTTGCCGCACACATTCCTGGCAAGTTGTAGACTTGCAGAACACAAGTTCTAGTTGACACTTTTTGAATTTGTAGCAAGTTTGCTTGGCAAGTCTGCAGCAAGAGTCCTGCAGGTCTTAGCAAGAGGTCTGCAAGCTCACTGGTCTGGAGACTTGCAATGCAGACTTGCTGTAATTGTGCAACAAAATTGTGAGGCTTGGCAAGTCTGCAATAGTTTAGCAAGTCATTTTCAAACTTGCAGCACAATTGCTTGCTATCTGGGAATGTTATTTATCTATGCCTGTACTCTGGGTATTTTATACCTTTTTGCATTTGACAGTAAAGTTCTATTCCTGTCTTTTGTACCTTTTGGGGAGCTAGGATAAAAAGTGAGTAGAAAATCCTCCTTCTGAGGGTACATTTCCCTGTTATTGTGACTACAAGGATAAAGCAAATCCGCTCTGGTTCAAATTAAGAGAGGCTTCTTCTAATTCTGCGAAACCCACACTTAGACGTGAACCCCAGTGAAGTCCATGGTGGTTGAAAAGTACAGAAAATGTTATTTGATGTGAAGTGTTTCGAAATAATGTGAAGTGTTTCGAAATAAAGGACAAATAAATGGATTTATTTTAATGCGTTTTTTTGTAGCTGTGCTATTTTTCTAAAAACTAATAATAATCAAAATTGAGGAATAAGTGTTTTCCTTACATGTTTTCCTAATTTATTTATATTTTATTTGTCCTAAGTGAGGTGTTAGGCACACACATATGTGATATAAATATATAGCCCTATCTGTCCTCCAAAAAACAATATATAATATGTGTGGGTGCACTTAAGAAAGTAAGAAAGTATATTACTGCTTTGGAAGAATCACACAGCAAAAATGTAAAAAGTGTGTCAGTCCCTAATGAAAAGAAACTAAAAAAAAACTCAGTCATGAAGGGGTTCAAATTATTTTTGTGTGTGCAGATTTGTGCACAAAGGCAGGGCACAGAAGAAAATGTACCCCAGCGCTGCAATTCAAAGAACTCAAGCATTGTTTGATGTAGCCCCAACTACTAAAATCCCATATAAGCGCCAACATAGTATAACTTGGAAAGCCTATTTTAATTTTAATTGCTAGCTTTCATCAAAATAACAGCTGGGGTGATAATGCTCTGCCCTATCTCCCTCAATATGTTGCCTGTTAATCACCCTGTCACATGCTCTCCCAAAGGAAACTATAGCTGCTTTGCTGACGCACACTGCACAGGCATATTCAATTGTTGTCACCATTTAAACCAGGCCTTCTATGAAAGTGGATAGTCCATTCTTTTTAAAGCCCCCTACCGGCCATTGAAGTCACGTGCAAATAAAGCTAAACAAAAAAAAACCTACCTCGGCCCCGTCTTCCAATGCTTCCCAGAGGCTGGGCACTCGAAATCCTGTGAGAATGCACTCCAGCCCATTGCAGGGGTGTATTCTTGTGGCATGTCAGGTGCCCAGCTATCCCAGGAGGCAGCAGTTGCACATAATGATGTCACCCTTGCCCTCCAGAAGCATCGAAAGCTGAGTCTAAATTCAGTTTTTATTTTCTCCTTTTTTGTTTTTCTAGAAACAGCTTTCTTTTTAAATTGGCTTTGCATATGATTTGACTATGAGGGGTAGGGCTTAAATAGAGTGTGCCAAAAACACATGCAGCCTGTTGTGACTGTAGTGCAGGTGGACAGGCATATGCTCCAAAGAGGCTACAGTACATCAGGAGCATTGAAAGTGCAAGTAAAGTATTATATGTAAAAAAGTGCTGAAAAGTGCTGAGGTTTGTTTTGACAGAAGAGACTGTGTAAGTCTCTGTGTAAGTCTTGTGCAGTGTGTGGCAATGCCCCGGAGTATGCTGGCGATACAGACACCCAGGACTCTCAGCCAGAGGGACTGATAGGTTCCAGAAGATAATAATTTTTGCAGGGAAGAAGCTGGCCTTTGGCCACTTTTTCTGGATTGTAGCTGGGATCTGAATCTCTGGAGAGTTCTGGGTGGGATGAAATCTCTACTTCCAGTTTGCAGGCACCCACTATAGACAAATAAGACGTATCCATGGGCACCCGCATACGCCTGCATCCATCTAGGCATGTGGGAACATGACAAGGTCTACCCACATCACTTATTTAAACTATTCACCAAGTCATGGTATGGCTTCATTGACGATATATTACTAATTTGGACAGGCTCGAGAAACCAATTACTAGAGTTTATAGCCGACCTAAATAAAAATGACAGAAACATCCACTTGACGTATACCATAAGTACCAGCGAAATCTCTTTTTTGGACTTGATAATTCGAATAGAAAGGGAACAATTAGTGACTAACACCTTTCGAAAACCCACAGCAGCCAATACAGTACTCCACGCGAGTAGTCACCATCCACCTTCCCTGAAACAGGACATACCTACTGGCCAGTTCCTCCAATTAAGGAGGAACTGTACATCATATGAAGATTTTAAATCAGAATCGCAAGCCATGTATGACCGCTTCAGGGAACGTGGCTACTCTCATCGAGTCCTTAGGAGAAGTTTAGCAATAGCCAACAAAAGATCTAGAGAAGACCTCCTTATGGGGACAAAAAATCGAGACGAAGAAGAGGAAAAAGACCACAGAGTACGAATGATTACCCAGTATGGTTCAGGTTGGTCCACTCTCAAACAAACACTGAATAAGCATTGGCACATCCTCCAACTATGCCCCATTCTGGGGGAAATAGTAGGCCCCTATCCCCTTGTAACCGCCAGACGGGCACGCAACCTACGCTACCAATTGGTCTCGTCGGAATTCGTTCCCAGCCCCCAGGAAACTTGCATCTCTCGAAGACAACAAAACCTAAAGGGATGTATGCATGCGGGCACTGTCATATATGCCCCTTGGTCCATAAGTCCAAACAGTTTGTGGACTCAAAAGGTACCACCAGTTTTGATATCCTACACTTCATTAATTGTAACATAACGTGGGTTATCTATCAAATAGAATGCCCTTGCAAAAAGTTTTATATCGGAAAGACAAAACGTGAGTTAAAGACGAGAATAGGTGAACACCTAAGAGATATAAGAAACCATGACAAAGAGAGCCCATTAGCACAACATTTTTCCAAGTATCATGGAGGACGAACCACAGGGATAAGGATTAAGGGAATATATGCACTTAAATTATCAGCACGTAGGGAAGACTTTAACACGGTCTTACTCCAAAAGGAAAAAATATGGATCTTTAAGTTAAATACTATGGTCCCACATGGTCTGAATAACGAATGTAGTTTACAGGTATTCCTCTAGCCCTTACCCACGTGGTTCCCAAATGCCTGCCCCATAGGCAAATCCTTGTCTACTTTATCTTTTCTCTTCAAATACCCATCCTCTTAACTGTGCATAATTCAAAGATCAGTCCCTTGCAGACCAGGATTATAAGTCACATATAAGTAACTTTTAATGATTAATTTCTAATTTGTAACTTCTCCCTGTGTATAATAAACATTGAATTACCCCCACCCTTGTGAATACCGGAGACCCAAATCCTACCCTTGACTATATACTATTTCTTGTGTAATTTGCTGTCTGACCTCTCACAAAACTTAAAAGGTATTATTATGAGTGACATCACCTTTTGTAATAGGTTTTGAACCTTAAAAGTGTTAGCCGTGACCATATTTCCATCTCTAGGCCATTTATAACTATGTAGACTACTATTCCGCTTTCTTTATGTTGAATGTTTGTATGTAAATTTAAAAATCCCGAGCTCAGTTTATCACAGCACTCAAAGGGTTAAGGGCATCACATGAGTAGAAGAATAAAAACCTTGCGAGCCTACCAGGATCTGACGAAGCCCTGAAAACAAAGGAGGGGCGAAACGCGTCATCCGTTTGTGGACACTAAGCCGACTGACCACCTGCATGTCAGGTCTATAACCTCCGGGTATTGGATTACAAAACAGCGCGATGCAGTGATTTCCTCATTGAAATATTCCGAACCATCCGGGACCCCCTATATATCACCTCATACAGCAGGAAACCATCTAAGAATCCTAGATACTTTTCCTCCAAGTGGGCTGGCTAATCAATATATTAAAAAGGACGTCTAGGAGCAGTTGTCTACTGAGATATACTTCATCGAATGCAACGGACTGCCCGGTGAAACAATCAAGCACCCGTGAGTACAGATACATGCGAGACATTACACACAGTTTGGTTGACTTCTCTTCCTTGTGTGATTACTACTCAGGGTGACACTTTCTATGACTCACCAGTCTACGGGCTCAGTCTCAGAAATACTAAGATTCATCTTCAATCAAGCTATTTACCCTGAGTACTGCCAGCTCTAAATTGGGAGTAAAAGTTACATTAGTGACATTTAACTGGCCACACTATCAGCCTGTGAGAACTGAACCTTTTTTGATTCACAGAAAAGGCACAAACATAATTGAATTAGGGTCCCGAGGTTCAAGTAGTGAAATCCTCTGATTTACTTTCAGAATATAATATAAATTTGCAGCGCTTCCCTCTTTGAGGACCACCCGGTATTCTACAATATATACGTCAGCTTGTCCAGAGAGTGCATGTTTATGTTTGAATGAACGGGTTGTTGCAATAACCATTTTTTAGATGTATTATTGGTGCTGGTTGAAGCGGTGCAATATATCCTTTTAATGAATTTTGTAATTAATAAACTATTAATTTTGTACTACATTTGGACTCTCCGATCCTCCTTATTAGCTGCACTTTGAGTAAACCCCTTTTTGGTTTATCTCCTGTTTTTCTGTCTAAGGTCTGGTTCAAACCTGGGCATTTGTAGCGCGTTCCTACGCTCTGCAAAACGCTCAAACACCGAAATCCCGTTATTTCCTATGGGTATGGTTCACACCTGGGTGTATTACAGGCTGTATGAACGCGCTACAAAACGCCCTACGCCCAAAGAAGTACAGGAGCTTCTTTGTAGCCCTCGGAAGCACGCGTTTGTCTCGTGTTTTTTTACCCCGAATCGCGGTAAAAACGCGTGACATGAAACACGCAACAAGCGCGCATATTGGATACGCCTAGGTGTGAACCCAGCCTTAGTGAGCCTGTGACACACAAGGGATGTGTGGAAGAGTCACATGGAGTATTCGTGACAATCTTGAGTTGGTGAGACATTGTTATATTGTCCACTTGCTGAAATATAAGCAGATTGCATGTTGTTTTGCTGAAGATAGATCTTTTCTGTTGCAAGAGAAATAAAAGACTGTCCTTTTTGTGTTAAAACGGCTTCAAGACTGGTCCTTAACTGCTCACCATATGTGCTAAGTTCCCCAAACATCACAGTCTCTAGTGACATACATCCTCCTATCTGCTTGTCTGCACTTTTTTGATTACTGTCACACTATACACTGTGCACACTGTACACAAATCCAAGCATTTGGATTTGTATTTGCACAGCATCAGTGGAATTCCTTACCTAAAAGATGCCACTCCCATACGCATGAGCAGGAGTTACCTCATCTGAGCCTGGACAATCAAGCGACTAAATAGTTCAAACCTGGAAGAAGTCTTGGATGACGATGGAAGCACCCCCTGTACCCCCAAATTGTCCAAGATGCACAACATTTTGCTGCCTACATAACATTCATTAAAGGTATACATCTAATTTAACAGCCCAGCCAGTACACTAATCTCTCCCTATGCTTTTAATCACCAACACTCCCAATGCTTTCCATAAAGCATATTGTCAATATGGCTGCTGCGACCTCTCTCTTTTATAATAAGGGGGGCTAGCTTATCTAAGAGCTCTCTTATTGGCCCTTCTAAGTTAGCTGATCTATGTTTAAAGGTTAGGCAGTGCATTATAGTTAATCAATCAACGGTGTAGCGCTAAAAGCCTCACAGTGTTACAACCAAATGGTGTTAGATACAAAACGTGTAAAAATTATCAAACTTGATGTTATAAATAAATAACTTTAAAGATTAACTTTGCGTGAGTGAAGATATTGTTCAGCACAATCTGTGACAAAATGTGTATATCTAAACGAGTAACCAGGTGCACAAATCAATGTGTGAAATAGTGTCCAAACGAGTGAATGGTGTACAATTTATCATCAAATAAATACATATACGTGAAAAAAATGAAAAAACGCAACAATTAATTTCATATAATTGTGAATCCAAAAAATGTTTAAAAAACATTTGTGTGTGAATGGGGCCTTAGGGCTCACCGCCTGAGTTGAGCAGCTTCTAGCTAGTCCGGTTTTTCTTCTTTTTTTCTTCCATAAGCGCAGATTTCTATTTTTCACTAGTGCATTATGGTTGCTATGATAAATTCCTGTGTTATTTTGTAAGGTCCTCAAACCTCAAACTAGCAGGATTGCTAAAAACCCATGGTAGGACGGAAACAGAATCTCACCCCTAATGGCAACTATCCAAGTTTGAATTTCCTTCACAGTTGGAAATGCCTATATTGCTTAAATATGTGGGAATAAGCATAAAAATTATGCCATTTGAAACTCTGTACACAACTGTAAAACATTACAACCATGTGTCTTTCATTTCAAATAAAAAAGAAATGTGTACTGATTTCGTACATAGCACTGATAATGAGTTCCTTACACTGTGAGTATGCAGTTGTAACTCAAACAACTTCAGTTTAGATATGAAGCAGATGCCATTACAGCGTAGCCAACACCCTGTGAATGTGCTCTGCAGGAACTTACTTTTTAAGATGATCTCCTCGGGGGGTTATAAGTGGGTGTCTGCTCCCTCACGCCTATCAGGCACCCTCCAGGTGAATGACACAACGCATATTCATATGGTCCCCTAAATAATTTTATGTATTGTTAGCTTACTTTTTAACATTTGGTCTCTATAGCACTTTGTTTTGTGTTGCAATCCTCTCTCTAATAAAAAATATTGTTTTAAACCTATTTTCCAGCTGGCAAAGAAGTATGGCACTTTCTTCACATTCCATTTCGGCAAAGTGAAAGCTGTGGTTTTGATTGGTTATGAAGCCAATCAAGAGGCCTTGGTGAAGGCAAACTATGATTTTGGAGATCGTGGTGTGATACCTATTTCTGATGACTTTCAGCATAACCATGGTACAGTAAATAAGTGAACTCTTTAAGTGTCTGCCAAAGAGATTCTGATGGATTTTACAAGATGGAATAGATCAGGCATACACTGCAACCTACAAGTTCAGAAACATGACATTTTCTACAATTGACTTGTTTTTACAAGTACTGGCTTTGGGGCTGCCATCCTGGAGTCATAGGTGACTTCACCTTTATTTTTTACTACCCTATTTACTTATGCATTGTCCCGAAATAAGCATTGAGATAGTTAAGTGTTGGGACTTGCCAACTTCTTTCTGGTTGCTGACACATTAATTATTGAAACAAAGTGAAGGATGGAAGTACCTTTAATGGCAAAATTCAGGCAAACAGTAAAATATTTAAAATAACATACATGGGGGTTGGTTTACCTGCCAAAGGATTTGTATTTCCATCAATCCAGTCATGGGAGACACAGCACAGCACTGTCTGGCAGGGCAGGGGGCCTGATTTTTCTCTGATGCAGTTAAGTAACACTTACAGGTCTGGTACTTCCCTTTTTTCTGGGACAAAATTAGTCTGCTGAGTTGATCCCTATGTTACTCTACTCTCCCCTCCTGTCAGCATGTCCCTTGTTAACATGTGAACACTGAAGCACAACTAAGCTCTGCTGTACAAGGCATTTCAAGAGCTGATACCAAGTCAAATTCAGGTATTTACACTGCTTGCACAAAAAAAAAGAAAAAAACAATGAATGATGTATTAATGAATAGAGAGTGTCGTTAAAGAAGAAGTGCGGGAAGAGTAAAATATCTCCCCGCAGCTTAGAGCCAGCATGGGACACTTCAACTGTCACAGACCGGCTCTAACACTGAGAAAGTGATCCTGTAACTGCTGATCGGTCAGATCTCAGTCACTTTTGTCAGTCACTGCCTTCCACAGGGATTTCTTCCTCCCCTCTCTGTTGCAAAACTGCTTATTAAAGAGACAGACAGGGGAGAGGTCAGGCGTGACCAAGAGGCACAGCCAGCTGTTTGTTGGGCAGTCGGGGTGGATCCCAACTATATTGTTGGGATCCTTCTCAGCTGAGGTAAGGCTCTGCACTGGCAGATGATAGAGGGAATAAGCTTGCTATCTGCTGACATTAGTAAATGTACTCCTGTGACTCAAGAAAAAAATTAAAGGTTTGGCTTTACTTCACGTTTAATTTGTACCTTTTGAATGAAGGAACATTTTGTATTGAGACTGTTCTTTTTCCTAAACTCTTTTGTTACGTCTAGCGTGAATGCATCATAAAAAACTCTTTATACTATTGAATTGACCATCAGTATATTATTTTACACACACACACCAATTTTCTACATTCTACATATATAACTGTATATACATAATTTTCTGTTTTAGGGGTCCTTTTTTCAAATGGGGAAGGATGGAAAGTGACTCGAAGATTTACTCTGTCCATTCTACGAGATCTTGGGATGGGAAAAAGGCCAATCGAAGGCAGGATTATTGATGAACTGCAGTTCTTAAATGCATTAATTAAGTCTCAAAATGGTGAGTCATGTAGAGAATTTAGTGATAATTCACAAATCCCAATATAAATATTGGGGTTTAAAATAGGAATCTGGCAATAATCTTCTATTTTCTTAATAAAGTGCCGTCAAGTCGACTCCTGGTTACAACATGGATAGTGTTTCCCCACAATGATTTGTCTTCTTTTTGGATCTTCAGTTGCCTCAAAATCCTTATTTTGAATCCTTCAATGGCCTACAGAATCCTTATTCAGTTCCAAAATGTTGTGACTGTAAGACTAGACATTTTTAACTTTTACATTGAATACAACTATGAATGGCAATATAATTGCAGGAGTACATTTGCTGTGTGCAGGAGCTATGTAAGAAATTAAAATAATTTTTCTCTGGCTTTTTCACTCAGCCATATTGCCCTAAAGCATAGATAAGGTTAGGGCCATGTCTCACAGGCGATCTTGGCATGAAGTCAATATTCACACAGCTTATTCTTTGATGATTCTCAAAACCCTTAGTAAATCAGTCTCGCAGTGTCTGAAGGGCAACAGCCATTGCAGTGTTCTCACTTTGGAAAAGCCATAATGCTCTGTGAATCTTATGTTACGATTGCACCCTGTATGAGATTGGTTGTCATGAAGCAGCACAAACCTTCTTAGGACTGCCTCCACTGGGCAAATTTTAATGCTGAAGGTGGTATAAATAATTTTTGTCTTCAAGGGTTCATCACTTAGTTTTTCTAACTACATTGTAGAAAAAAAAAACATTTACATCATGCTATTGTACATTTAGACTAAGCATTGGTCTTAAACAGTGATTGTTTTTTTTTTTTTTATATTTAGGTAAACCTTTTGAGAAAAAGCTGTTTTATAATGCTCCCCCCAATATAACCTTCAGTATGCTATTCGGGAGACGTTTTGATTATCATAACCCAACGTTTAAGAAAATGGTCGATATAATAGATGATGTGGTTAAACTCACTGGACATCCTTCAGTCAAGGTAAAAAACACAGTTTAAAGAAAAGGCAATACTGTTCACATGTCTATTAAAGGTATCACTTGGGCTGTATAATTACCCTGTTATCAAATAAGCTGTCATGTAAAGGGTATGTAAACTATAAACTTCTCTTATTATCTACATTTTGGCCTGTTAAAAATACAATTAAAAGCAAGGGGCAGTGAGTGTGGGGGGGAATTGTGCCATTTTTGCATGTTATCGA
>NW_017306271.1:766727-780334 GCF_000935625.1 Nanorana parkeri | reverse complement strand
GGAGCCCGGGAAACACGGCGGGGGGGGGGGGGGGGGGGGGGGGGCCTTTGCTGGCATATTACGTTGAGTCCCGCCCAGCTCACTGATGTCACTTGTTGCCAGGAGCTTTGCAGGACACCAGCCAGAGAGTGTCACGGGTTGCTAAGAGCTCTAGGATAGCCTTGATGGAAAGCATTTTTTATTCAATCTTATCAATAAGTGGAAAAATAGCTGTTCATTCAGTCAGAGGTCCAGTGAGCCTGTAACTTGCTGTATACTGTGCCTGTGCTGCACTGAAATTCCAAAGAGTCTCGTCAACACTGTCTAGGTTACCTCTGTGAACTACAGAACAACTTGACCTTTGTTATAGAGATCAGGAGAGGGGCAGGTGTTATGTAGTACAAATCAAGAGCAAACAGCCTAGGACAGAAAATGATTTCCTGGCAGGATCAACTGGTGAAAAGTCTGAAAAAAAGATAACCAATGCAACTGCCACATCTAATGACTTTTAAGCTGCAATATATTAAATTCTAGTTAATGGGTTTACATACACTTTAAATCTGACACACACTGAACTTTGTCAACAGTTTCATGGTGCAGCATTCAAAACCATTTTGCTGATTGTTATACAAATTAGCCAGCAGTTAAACAATTAGAACAATAAGGAAGGGGCTAATTTTGTTGAAAATACCAAGGAGATGCCAAAGAAAGTCTTACAACAGTTGCAAGGCACTACCTAAGTATAGCCAAGAATAAACTGCAGATTGATAGAAAATCACCTGGACTGTACAGTATGACCAACTGCTGATTACAAGACTAGCAAGTTCACTCCCTACTTCGCAGCTTTTTACAGCCCATACTTCCAAACTTTACAATGAAAAGAGACTTTATATCCCACCCCCATCCACCTATACACGGGCCCATTTTTAACTTTTGCAGATAGACTATGGCACTTCTGGAAAGCCCCAGTCTTTTAGGAACACAATCTGGTCATCCCCCTAACATTTAAATTGCAGAGAAGTATTCCTTGCCTTTTAAACATTTTGCTGTTAAAATCAATGAAAAAAGTAAGATCAGTATAAATTTTCTTATCATTAAATATTTCATTCTGCTTCCATCTAAAGGATGCTGTCACAGACACAGACCTACTTTGCTTAAATGGTATTACTGGTGAAAATATTGTAACTACCAAGTGCATTCTTTAAATGAATGACTGTATTTATTTATCTGCAGTACTATAATGTGTTCCCAATACTAAAGCACTTCCTGAAAACTCCTAGCATTGTTGTAAAGAGAATTGATGAGCTTAATGAAGTTTTGCTTGAGCTTTATAAACAAGCACAAGAGTCTAAATGTGAAGATTCCTTCAGGACTTATGCTGAAGCGTTCCTACAGAAAGGAGAAAGAGTAAGCGTAAAACCTACTATCTAAATGTATATTTTTGTGTATTTATTAAGTACTTTCATCCTTATATACAAAAGTAAGCAAAGCTAAATGCTCAGAACCCTAATGAGACTTCATCAGTACTATATAGATATAACAGTTTATTATCAGAACAATATCTTGCCTAAATGTTATTTTATTCATATATCATTAAAACTAAGGCAAAAACAAGTGACAAATCAATAATAACAAAACACGTCCTTCCATGCCCCTCATTAAACCATGAGGTGTGATATCCGTATGTTACAATTACACGAATTTCCAGATAGCCTAACGTTGCTCAATGACTGGGCTTTTGGGTACTTGATGCATTTCGTGGACATCACCGTCCACTTCTTTGGGAGAACTTAGAATGCAATGATCAATGACGTGAATTTGAAGTTAGCCGTCAATATTTAATTACAGAATAAATAATTGTATATACAGTCTAATAAGTAAGTACATACCCTTACAAACAATCAGAGTATATATTCAACCAGTACTTAAAAACTATAAAAGCCATGTCAACATGCAAAGACTTGTATGACCAGGCCACAACAGGAGGCAACAGGAGACAATAGAAGCACCATTACCTACATCAATTAGTTCTTGGCACAATTGTATCAGGTGTTTATATGCACCAACGGGGAAATCTAACCCAATATTGGAAAAGTGACAAAAGCCTACCCCAGTCCAGTGTGAGGGTAATGATGACACCATGTTTCATGTTACAACTTGAATATGGGTGTAACATGAAACATGGTCAGAAGGGTTAACTTTGCCTTTACAAACTTAAAACTTACATACAATTTAGAAACAATGAAATAAAAATGAAACCATTATAATTTACACTTGCATTACTGCAAAACAATGCAAAGTTTAAAAGGAAGTGTAACTGAGCCAGAACTATTAGCAAATAGTTCAGGCCAATCATAGTTGGGGCATATTTATAAAGCAGTAAATGTGACATTCACCAAACATCCACTGCAGGTAATTCAATCACTAATTTAAAACATGTGAATGTGAAGATTCACTTGTAGTAAATGTTTGGTCAATATTACATTCGCTGCTTTATAAATATGTCCCATTGGAGATTCATTAACGCTATTTACCTCTATTTGGAAAGGTGTTCACCATGAACTATGACAGCTCTGTTGTAGTCTGAAGAGGCAGGACAACATCCAGTATTAACACAAAGAGAAAGAAAATAAAGTTCCAATAGTGTATTAAAGTATTATTATTCAGAAAGTAATATAAAATTGTATTCTAAACTGCCACTAGAGTAGACTGAAGGAAACCTGCACAACATCACTAGACTGTGTTCTGTGTGTTAAGTATATAAAATGGTAATCAAGAACATTTTAATTGATGCTTGTATTTGCATGAAAAGGAAAAGGCCGTGGAGGAGAAAGAAAAAATATTTACAGAGAAGAACTTGTTGGCTTCAACATTTGATCTCATGCTTGGTGGTTCAGAAACTACCTCCACTACATTACAGTGGGGCATCCTGCTCATGCTAAAATACCCTCATATACAAAGTAAGAATTTTAGATATTAATTTCAAATCTGCGCTTAGGGGTAATCCTAAAACAACTATAAATGATTAAATAGATTGAAAAGCTGCTGCACTATAGACAACCTGGTCCAGCTATAAATGTTAGTGAATGTACAGCGCTAGGGGCCCAAATAGCAACTAATTTGGTAGGTCTATTCTAAGGGTGATTTATAAATTAGTTAATCAATAACAGCCAATTGTGCATAAAATACAAATTAATATGCAGTGGATTAATAAATTTAAAAAAATGTTGCGACTCTATGACAAGAATTGTGCAAACAATGCAAAGAAGTGCAAAATGTGCAAAAAAATATGTATGTGCATAAAATGTATAATTAAAAACATCCAGATAAAAATTGCTTCCTATCTAAAAGGTGAATAAATTATCTCATAAAGGATCTATATAATCCATTAAACATGAACCTTAAACTCCAATATCATATCCAGTCTGATCAGTCCATAATCCATAATCCATATGTGAAAATATAAATATATTAATAATGTGAAAAATATATAATATGATACAATATATCTAATATGTGCAATAGGACAAAGTCCCAAAGTGCTTGATGAACTCTCCAGAGATCGTATTTGTGCCATGCAAACACCCCCTCAAGAGTGCGCACTCACCGCAATAGAATGGCTGTATATAACAACCAAAAAAAAAGCTGACTGATAGACCACGATATTCCAGCGTCTTCTACAGATGCTTTCAAAACGATGTCGCATAGATCAATGGATCCCCGCATTTATAGAAAAAAAGAGATCCTCATTGTATAGTAATTCAAGAACCATTTATTTTAGAAAATTAAAAACTTACATCCATAAAATAAGACAACCAGCCGGTCAAATTCAACAAGAGCCCGCACTTCCGGGTTTGGTATGGTATACCTTACCATACCAAACCCGGAAGTGCGGGTTCTTGTTGAATAAGGGCCACTCATGACCCTCCATCAATTATTGGCTCACACACTTCCCCTTCCCTTTACCCTCCTCCATCTACTTACAGGATCCACCCCATGCTCCTCCTTTTTAACTAGCTGATGTACTGTCCCTATGCCTGCCTAGCTCAGCAGCAACTGAAGCACTAAACTACTTGTTATATACCAAAAACAACCCTCTAGTTTTATTGTTAATAAACAATCTTAACTGTGGAAATGTAAAGTTTATTTCTAGGCAAAACTTTTTTTTATGTTATAGATGAGGAAGGGATAGACCACCTGCAGCTGTTCTCATTGGCTAGATTGATTCTTCTATTTGTACTGGTGATCATTGTCCCGAGAAAGAAAGTGAGGAGAATTCCATCATTTTAGAGTTGAACAATAGCAGAACAAGAAGTGAGGGGAAATCTTCTGGTAGGGACACTTTTTCCAGGGACAACTGTCTAAGAGGGGAGTTCCCCTCACTTTGAAAGATTTCCTCTAACTTCCTGTGGTGTCTGTGGGACAGAAAGTGAAGGGAAGTATCCCCAATGGTACATTATCCGAAACTAACAAAAAATGTTTTGGTCATAGATCTACATTAATAAGTAAACCTAAACTCTCAGCTGACAACAATTAAAGTGCTACCTGCTAATTAAAAGAGGTAATCAAAACTTTGTGAATTCGTTGTGCTGGGCTTGTATTTGAACAATTACTTAAACTTGGATGTTAAAAGCATATTATATCTAAACTTTAGCAACGAAATTTGTACATTAGCTACCCATGCACAGTTATTACATCATACTGTCCAAATGTCTCTAGCAAGACAGTTACATATTTCAAAGAGCTTTTGTCTGTTTCTTAATCTCTGGTACACTTACCCCAGAAGGGTACTTCACACAGGTCCAAGTGATACTTATGCACAACAATGCATATTTCAGTAAAGAGATCATTTAAAATGATAGAACCTTTTAATTCTTGTCTAACTTTAAACAACATTATAATGTTTTTCTTAAGAAAAAGTTCAGGACGAGATTGAGGAAGTGATTGGGCTGGAGCGTCCTCCGAGGTGGGATGACCAGAAGGTGCTGCCTTACTGTCTGGCAGTAGTGCATGAAATTCAACGTTTTGGTAACATCCTTCAGTACTTACCACACGCTACGCCCACAGATATCAGCTTCAGAGGCTACACTATACCTAAGGTAAGCATTTCATTCTTTTAAGTAGAGGGAATTAAGAACCTTAGAGCAGAGGTTTCCAAACAGCCATATAGTATAGGTATCCCAGTGGACACATCTAAAAGGTTCAAGTTATTTCTTCCCGACAAGTAAAAAAAAAAAAAAAGCTGAAATCTACACATATGTAAAAGACTCAAATTAATGCAACTTTCTTATCACGATTTCATAATTAAATGTATTTCTTTAATGCAAGGAGTATAAGTACCTTGTAGCTGAGTGCCCGATGGGCCAGATGGGGCCGCAGGGTTGGTTTAAATTTTTTAGTTTTCTCAAAATTTTTTTATCCCTTTTTTATTTTTATTCCTTTATTTATTTCTTAAAATTTTATTTATGTTATTATATTTTATAATTGCACTTTTTAATTTTTTTACTTTTTCATCATTTTTTTCATTTTAATTATTTCTCATTATTTTTTAGTTTTTTTAAACTATTTATTTATTTATTTTATTATTTTTAACTTTTTCTCAATTTTTTTAAAACTCACTTAACTTTATTGTTATCACATAGGAGCTAACAAGCCCCTGTGTGATAGCATTTGGAGGTGACAGGTTCTCTTCATGGAACCTGTCACCTCCAATACAGAAGTTCTAGCACAGTACTGTGCTGGAACTGGAACTCCTCTGACAGCTGAGATGGGAAGGCTGCGAGTGCAGCTCTCTCTTCTCATTGTTTACACAGAGCAGAGCTGAGAACTGCTCCCCGCTCTTCGTCGTCAATGAATGTTCTTTGGTCCTGGGTCCCCCGAAGGGGCGGGGGGACCTGAAAACCAGCTTGGGAGAGGCAGCCAGGTGAGGTAGGGGACCATAGAGGGGGGGACGGAGCTGCACGCATATCACAAGTGATTTCGGCAACATTGCTGGGATCACTTGTACTAAAACACCAGCTTCCCAGCTGTACTTATAGCCTTGATTGCCCGAAGCAGGGCTAAATGTAAAAAAATTAATAAATACCTGCCCGCTGGCTGTGCTGCTCCTCTATTCCCTGCTGCCCCAAGGCCCGGCCTCGGTGGCCTTGTGGGAAATCCGGTCCTGACAGTAACTTGTTAATTTGCACAGAAGGAATATACATGCAGTTTGGCTGGACAAATATCTATGCAAAATAGACCAAGTTGTAATTGGTGAGGGTGCTCTCCGCACACCTTTCAGCAATCCCGGCCAATAGAGATGAGGTGCTTGCAGTAACTCCCACGGATGGCACCGTGTAATGCACAAAGTAGAAAGAATAGGTTACCAGCACTCAAAATGATTTCAAATAGATAAGTCCTTTTTATTGGACATACGTGTCACAATAGTCAAACAGCCAACGTTTCGGGGCCACGCAGGGTCCCTTCCTCAGGGCAAAAGATGTGACCTCTTTTGCCCTGAGGAAGGGACCCTGCGTGGCCCCGAAACGTTGGCTGTTTGACTATTGTGACACGTATGTCCAATAAAAAGGACTTATCTATTTGAAATAATGTTGAGTGCTGGTAACCTATTCTTTCTACTTTATGCAAAATAGACCTCTTTAGAGCTTAACATGTAGCTCCCACTCTATGGAACTTGCCTCCCTGTCAGAGGGGTATTGTACCTGTAGGTATTCAAATCCAGGCTAAAAATATAACCGATAGTAGTTAAGGGCCATTATTTAGCTTCTGCAGGAGAAAAGCATGTTTATTATTGTGGTTGGTTGTAGAGGGATATGTGTTGCCTCTGAAATTAGAATGAAATGTAAGTTCATATTTAATCGTATATGTTATCATTTAATAGGGAACCACAATTGTTCCTCTTTTCACCTCAATTTTATATGATGAAACCAAATGGGACAGCCCCAGGGAATTTAACCCGAATCATTTTCTTGATGCTGATGGGAAGTTTTTAAAGAGAGATGAATTCTTTGCTTTCTCTAAAGGTGAGTAAACAAACAAAAAAACACTGACTACACAGCTGTGATTAGCAGGGATGCATCAGAATCCACTAACATTGTAGTGTGCATAGTAAAAAAGAACATCATAGATGTTTCCAATGCACTTATGTAACCTATTTATGGGTAATACATCGGGGTATTCTACCTATGTGTAACGAACCACACGCACCTGCCCATTGGGTGCAAGTCATTGGGTTAATTGGATTAATTCTCCAGCTGTGCATGGGAGATTAAAGGTGGCCATACACCTTACGATTATCGTACAACACTTTTCGTCCGATGATCGAACCGTCGTACGATTTTCGTACGGTGGCCCCATCCTGCCCTGATCGACCAAAGTTTTCAAACCTGCTTGAAAGTCAAAAGTCGTACAATTGTACAGTATTTGCGGCTGTACACTGCACATGAACCTTGCGATTATCGGACGAAAACGCGATCGCATACGATTATCAGACGATAATGGTAAGGTGTATGGGCACCTTTAGACTAGCTGGTCCTGCATGCTTACCTCTGCCATCACCTGGACTGTAGCATAGCCACACTGAAAGCTCCACACCTGGTGCCAATGACCTTTAAACTGTACTTCCATTTGCAAACAAATTGGAATAACACCTACTTTGTTACATGTTCCCATTCACATAGTATAACTTAAATGTGTTTTAAACATAGCCTGTGCCTAGTCAAGGATGTTTGTTTCCAGTTTTTCTGATTATTTTGCACTTCACTTTGCAGTGGTGGGTCTGGAACAGCGCTAAGGTTGCATCTCAGTGAGTGTTTCAGACCCACCACTGGTGACACAAAGGGTCCACTATACCTCCTGACACTATGAAGCAGTGACTCCAAAGCATAAGGGTTTTATTGGTGCAACTTATTGTAGATGGGAATCCAGAGAGCATTGATGGAGGTTTGGCATCTATGATTGCTGTGTGTAAAGTCAGAAGTGGCAGTTAGTATACTTCAGAGTAAGATATGAACAGGATTTGTGCAAGTGAGTACACAAATCCACCCCCTCCCACCCCACCCTTTTCATGCTTTGGAGGACACTGTCTGCCATAGTATATACAAAACAGCAAAGGATTTAAATGCTATAACAACTAACTTTGCCCTGATAATCTCTTATTTCTCTGTTACACACAGGACGCAGGGTGTGTGCTGGGGAGAGTCTGGCCAGGATGGAGCTATTCCTGTTCTTTACAGGAATGCTACAGAAGTTTACCTTCACCACTCCACCAGGGGTGAAAAAGGAAGACTTGAACCTCACTGCAGATGCTTACTTCGTTATGAGACCTAAGAGCTACCACGTTGTTGCTACCCCAAGAATGTAGACAGCTGCTAATTAAAATGAATGACAACATATGCAGTTTTGAAGTAATTTGACTGGAAAGACCCTTCTTTTTACAAGACTGTTTCTCCGCTCCATGCCAGGGCTAACGGTGTGATTTACAATAAATCTCATTTTGTTTGCTTGTGTCTGCAAGAGTTAAGGTATGCTTTGGAAATCTTAGCGCCTTCTTGTGTGTTTAAGGTCTTGGAATTAGACTGTGGATTTCATCCAGTCATTCTTTCTCTGTTGGAGCCTATCAAGCTGATAGTTATAGAGCTGTGTTTTTATGCAGCTTTACTGACTTTGTCAGGAGAACAGTCAGGTCGCTCCCATCCACCTAGACCAAAGTTATTTGCATCATACCCAGTATATGGCATCTTTGTTCAAAATGTATGTTTGTATTCCAGCCTGCCCCAGCCAGCCTGTAATAGCATATTGACAGCATTTTGGGATTTTCACCAACATATTCATAAGAAAGTAAATGCTAATAATGTTAAAGGTTTCACATTTAGAAGTAAGCTAAACAAAATCTAAATATCAAAAGGTTTAGCTATATAAATTATTTCATCTTTATGAATTAGGCAACCTAGGGCTTGTAAGATGTTTATGGTGATATAAATACCGAAATATTGCATTGTGGATCTTGTACATATTTTAAATCTTGTGGTTTCAAATGGCTGGCATGCTATTGAATGCACACATCTAATGCACACACAAATATAGGGAATGATCATTGCAAGAAAGCTGTATAATTCAAAATGGCAAAATAAAATTGGCATTCAGTGTGAAGCCTATACAGTACTTCATGCCATGCTTTCTGCATAATGAATTGAAAATATCTCCATATGGATGGAGTGGTCTTCAGTCCTGTTAGTGAGCAAGGGAGAGGTCTAAAACATTATTCGGTCCTTGCTAAAACCTAGTGTTTCTGATTACTGAGTCTAATACATGTGTAATATCAGCAAAAGATTTCCAAAGAAAGTCCCTGATACTGCAGTTTTGTTCTTACAAATATCCCTGATTTTTGCTTTTTGCTGCTGGTTATCAATTTGAAAACCCTACTGTTCTTTATGCTAGATAGTATTGTTAACTATTAACAATAAGCTGCCCTTTTTTAATTTATTTATGAAAAGCAACTTTTAGCATTTACCAGTAACCACCACTGTAGTAGGGCTGGTTAACCAGCTAAGAGCTGGATGGACATTGTCTAAGATTGAAAGGCACCTTTGGCTACTGTTAACGGTGCCCTGTACTGTGAAAAGGGACCCATTTGGGTAATGAGTTACAAAAATGAATAAATAATGTAGCCTTACAGTTTATGAAGGTATAACCTGTGTTGAAAGGCAGCAGTGCTCAAATGCCTATATACACAAGCCAAATATATGCACAAAAATGTGAACACGTTAAGAGAGTGGGGTATTCCTCCAGACCATCTCACTGAGCCACCTGCAATGATCACAGATTCCTGGGGTGACAAAGTTCTGTCTGTTCCCCTTTTAATGATTAGCTTTTTGTTTCCACTGATGGCTAGATAGATGTACAATGATATAGGATGCATAAACACACACAATCATTTCAGCTAAACATGTATGTTTATTAATTAAGCAGACATCTGTGGTGCCTTATCCAAAAGAACAATAGAGAACATTAAAGAAATTCAATTTCAGGAAAAAAAAAACATTTCCAGGGTCAACTGGCAAAGGTTGACATCAGCAGTCACTGAGCCTTATCTCAGGTCTATTAGCAGTTATCCCAACACAAAATTAATTCAGATTGGTTGCTTTGGTTTACTTTACCTAAGAATTAGCACTTGCAATAAGAACTCTTTATTGAATAAAGCCTTGACAGTTCTTAAACCTCTTCACATCTTCCACACGTTTATAGCTGAATAAAGCCATGACAGTTCTTAAACGTCTTCACATCTTCCTCACGTTTATAGCTCCATTCACTTTTTGTAACACAAGTTTAAAAACTGAACGTGATTGTTGCACTTCTACTTGTGTGCACTTTTAAGTAGCATTACAATAAGGATGAACTTTTTCTTGTATGCATTCTTAATTCATATTTATAGAATCCTCTCAATAAAGAATCAGATAAGAATGAGATACACAATTAATTAAACATTAATACTGTGATTTTTTGACTGAGAGCAATATTTGTATTTGCATATAATGCTGCTGTTGTAGTAATGATCATTTAATAAGAGTTTTGCCTTAAATGATTTTTGTTTTCCGTTTGTTGAGTTTTTATATTTTTGTGTTTTGAAGTAAGATTGGGTTACCGGCCTCAAACATATGAAAGCTTAGGTACCAGATTTTACAGGTAGGTAGCAATATATATGAATGCCAAAATTATTGTGAACATCAGGGAGACATAGCTATCAGTTCAGAATAAGTAGAATAAGTAGACGTTTTCATTGGGGGTCCTTCGGCTCTCTTCGGCCGCCTCTGCCCTTCGGTTCAGTCGAACTGAAGGGCTGCTCTACAGGCTATTCACTATAGCCTGTACAGCAGCCGAAGGCAGCCGACCGGCTCAGCCGGGCCGAAGGCATGTGCCTCGGCTTGACTGAGCCGTAGTGACACACGAATTGGGGCGAAGGGCCGGCAAATGACAGCTGAGCGGAGACACCTGTGATCTCGCGGCTGGCTCCGCCCAGTTGTAATGACAGATCAGCGTCCCTAAACGCTGATCTGTCATTAAACAATAACAATTGGGCAGAGCCAGCAGTGACGTCACGGCCGGCTCCGCCATGTTTTGTTATTCATTGGCCGGGACCTGCTTGAAGACTCTAGCAGCTGCCGGCCAATAGGAGACAGTTTCTGCTCTGCTGCATTTGGCTATTCGCTCACTACCGTTCGCCCCCTATGTGAATAGGGGCGAACGGCAGCGAGTGAGCTGCCTGAGCTTCGGCTCAGCCAATCCAGATGTTGGATCGCCTGAGTCGAAGTCCTTCTGCACTTTGGCTCAGCCAAACATGCAGAGCATGTTTGGCTGACCGAAGTGCTGCTGAAGGCAGCCGATGTATGGCTGATTACAGCCGATGTACGGCTGAAATCAGCCGTACAAGACAGAAGTGAATAGCGGAACATAGTTCGGCTCACTTCGCTTCGGCTGGGTTATTCACTTGGCTGCCTTCGGCAGCTTTGTGAATAACTCCCATTGTGTTCTAAGAGGGAAACTATGAAAAGGAATGATTTTACATCTTATTGCAGTTGAACTATGGGAAGCTGTCAATGGGTTTTCCCCCAAAGAACTTGGCATGTGAATGAAGGGTTACAGAGAATAATTGCAGAATGACTACCGTGTTTCACTTTGGATGTCACAGTGTGAGGTCAGAGGCAATGACCTTTCTTGCAGATAGGGTTACATTTCTGTTTTTTGCCTGAAGTAGGTATATTTGAGAAGGCTGCTTGTGTGGCATGGTTCTTCCACAAGAATCAGTATGTATTGGGGATGTAGTACTATTTAAAGCTAAATATAACCTTACAGTAGAGTGCCCTTCACACTGCATTGGGTTCATTGCTATTTTAATCTAGGTGGTGATTAGTAAGGTAAAATATTTACTTTATTTATTACTCCCCATCGTTCTTATGTGCCTTCCAAAGCTTGAGATTTATGGGGACCCTGGTTGTTCTCACCTACAGCTGTGACCAGTCAAGTGGCGAAGAGGAGCAGCTTTGTGTTTAACATTTAAACATGAACAGTAATGTAAATAATGATGAGATAGTGATAGAAAGTATGTATATCAATGCAGAAAATAAGCTCTACAAATTGCCCCTCTTTTCTATTTAAGAAAGTTGGTGTAATAATTTCTTGCCTGGTATGCTGATATCCTGCCTGTAACCCCCTCTGCATTTCATAGCAAATGCAACACCATTAGCTGTCAGTGTTCTGATCAGTGCATGTATTATGCACTGATAACTAACAGATACTAATAGTCTATGACTCCTACACATAACCATGTAACCCAACAAGAGGGGTTATACATTTACACGTCAGGACATTTTTATTGGGTGCACTGGTGCAGGTTATAATCTAGGAAATGATGCCACTGGTGACAGGAAAAGGGCTTAACATTACACACACACACACACACACACATCTTCAGAACTCAGGCCCCTCAGCCAGTGCACCAAAGCTTGGTCCATCATCACTCAATATAAGATTTCCATCCCTATTAAGCAGCCTCTTCATATTGCAGCTAATTGTTCCATTCTCACTCAATTAGCACTCATTTTCTTTCAAATTTCGCAGATTTTTTTCACTAGTACGGGTGGAAGGGAATGGAATCACACACTTTTGCATGCTTAGGAACTTTACTGAAGATTTCTCATATGCAAAACCAAATAATATCTTGATCTTCATGTCAGGCACTAACATCAGTTACTCATAGGTGGTTAATTGACTTACTTCCAGTATTTATTTGCAGGGATATTTTTAAGCTCTTGGCACCTGTTTCTGGGCTCTTCTCAGAAAAGGGAGCATTAATGCAAACTCACATGGCTGACCTTGTTTTCTTGTTCTCACCTAAAAAAACAACACCATTGCTCCCCAGCTGCCACTACAGAATGGCCTTTGCACCTGAGCAAAAGGCATCCTTTCTCATGACTGGGGAAGGAAGGAGAATTTCTTAAAAACCATGTGACACCTCCATGTGAGGGCCCAGCTTGAAAGAATAAAACAATGACTAGGGGCAAGTAGCAGAAACAGAATGGGCACCTGTGTTTCCACATAGTACAGTAAGTGGGATACAAGTGAGTTTTGCAAATTCTGGCCAGGTGGTGCAATGTCAAGCTGGCTGTGAACCAAAAAGGACCAAACTGTTCTTTTGTAGAGTTTCCCAACTATATGTCCACCCCCTCCCCATTCACCCCATCTCTTCCCTGCTGTCTACTACTGAAACACACTCACAGTTTGTTCAATGTTTCAGAACCTATGTAACCACTCTTTGCAAAAGTAAATTTGAACATTATTGAGGCCCCAGAATGTGGCTACAATATATTGAAACACATTGACATTCCTCAATGTCCTGTTCTATTCTGCCAAAAACATTGTGCAACCCTCTGTCAATAAGTATAATGGCAGAGCATATGAGAGAATCCTTGAGTTCACCAATGTCATCTGATACCGCTCCATTTATCTCTTATTCAAGTCAAAAAGTCCAATACGGGAAAAGAAGCATAATATTTTGGATCACACCAAAAAGAAGAAAAAAAAAGAAAAGACAAGGAAAAAGAACACTACCATTGTATATATATATATATATA
>NW_017306271.1:714713-766525 GCF_000935625.1 Nanorana parkeri | reverse complement strand
ATTTATAAACACATAAAAAGTATAAAGTGCTAAACTCACAATCAAATAAATAATGCTAACCATAAATAAACAATTATCTTCCTACGAAAAATTGTTTAGCTACTAGTAAAGTGCTTTCTAAACATTAATATACAATAAAGTGAACTAATAAAAGGAGAACTATGGGGTTAGGGCTCTTCCCCATAGTTCTCCTTAGGGTAACGGGAGGACACAAACCAGCGTCCTCCCGTCACCCTAAGCTCAGTATACTGAGACGCCGCAGCAGAAGCGGTCCCGACAATTATGTCTGGATCCGCCCAGCTGCGTGAGTGACAGCTGGCTCTGCCTATCTAGAGGCAGAGCCAGCTGTGCCCGCCCCCTCCCCCGTCCGTTCCGCCAGTCAGCGATGGAGGATCGGAGCAGGGAGGGGGGAATCCAGCCCCTCCCATCACGGCAGAGAGCAGTGACAGGTTCGAGAAGTGAGCGAACGCCGGTATGTGTTCGCTCACTTCCCGATCTACTGAGCTGACCTGTGACAGTCTCATTGTCTCAGGTCGACTAGAACTATGAGGTGAGTGAAAAGCACTCACCTCATAGTTCTCCTTTAATCACAATTGAATAATATATGATATAAGTATTCAATTAATAATCCATAATTATACTAAATTAAGGTGTAGCATAAATAGCTTAATGTGATCACAAAACCAAAAATCCCCATTAATTCACAATATCAACCTTCTTTCCCTTTCCTCTTCTTCCCATTTTAACTATACTTCCCATTTTTTCCTTTTTTTTTTATATTACGATAATCTTTATTGAAACTTTTTCCCTTTTTATACATAATCCACAACATACACATTTCCTCTCCCATACTTCATACAAAAAATATTATTTGTAGTCAGAGCCCCACTGATTCCTTCCCACCTCAAGAAGTCCAGAACCGGTAGAATAACTACCCTAACCAACGACTTATTAGATTTAGAGAGCGCCTGGAAGTCCTCCCCCACGGCGGCCCTAAAAGCTCAGGTAGACTCCGCCAAGGTGGAGCTTAATCTACTCCTTAATGAGAAAGCAGAGAGGGAACTACGCTGGAATAAGCAGTTTTTTTATATGCGGTCTAACAAACCAGGTCCTCTTCTAGCTAAACAACTCCGCATGCTACCCTCCACCAAACCTGTGATTAAACTTCGAACCCCCCAACGCGGAGTCACGGCCAACCCCGCTACCATCGTAAAGCTTTTTCAAACTCATCTGACCTCAATCTACTCCCCTCCCCCCCCCTTTTGATTCTGCTGCAGCTGATCGCCTTTTTAGTGACCTTCCTTTCCCAGCTTTCCCCTCCTCATGTAGAGACGACTTGGACTCGGACGTAACAGAGGCAGAGGTCTTGGCTGCCATCGCCACCCTCAAATCAGCGAAATCTCCGGGCCCAGATGGCTTTTCCAACCTTTACTATAAAAAATTAAAAGATATCCTAGCCCCTCGCTTAGTACATCTCTTCAATGTCATGAAATCGGGTACCCCCCTACATTCGTCTTCCCTATCCGCTAATATTTCCATGCTACCCAAGCCGGGTAAGGACAACTTAGATGTGGCCAATTACCGTCCCATATCGCTGTTAAACACGGACGTAAAACTTTTGGGGAAGATTTTGGCGAACAGGGTAAACAGATCCTTAAGCTCTCTGATCCACAGGGACCAGGTGGGGTTCACGCCCCTCCGCCAGGCTGGGGATAATGTGCGGAAGGTGGTGCACCTGATACACCTTATGAAACAGAGATCAATCCCTGGTTTCCTTTTTATCCTTAGATATTCATAAAGCATTTGACACGCTCTCCTGGGACTATTTGCATTACGCCCTAGCAAAATGGGGCTTTGAACCCTCCTCCCGCACATGGCTCACGACTCTCTACCGGAATCCCTCCGCCAAAGTTATGTACACGGGACATTTCTCGGGCACATTCCCAATCTCCAGAGGCACGAGACAGGGATGCCCCCTCGCCCCCATTTTGTTTATCCTGGCCATTGAGCCCCTAGCCATGCTAATTCGCAATAACCACTCCAAAGGAGGGGTGGAGGTTGCTGGGATTACCTCTAAAATTAGTCTGTTTGCCGACGACATCCTCCTTTCCCTGACCCACCCCTTAATATCTCTGCCATCTCTTTTTTTAACATTTTAGAAGCCAGATTTTGGTCTAAGATATACAAGCTCCTCTCCTCAATCTTTAACACCCCTATTTCCAAAGATCCCTGGCAAGCCCTACTTCACTTTAAAATTCCACAACTCTCAAAGTCAGAATGGCAGTTGGCCAACTTTATATTTTTAGCGGCTAAGCAAACCATAGCTCATTCGTGGCGAAAGTTATATATATACACACAAACACAAACTAACGAGAGAAAAATATATTTAAACAGCTATAAACATGAATAATAAACATATACTTTATACATTTGTACTCCATTACTACTATCACATTTCATACTTTATCCCTCCTTTGTTATAAGCATACACTCCTATTTTGCCATTTGTATATCTAATTGCATAAATATTGTCTCACCAATTCCGACAAGGTTGACCCCATTGCTTATAACCATGGTTCCCAAGTTTTATAAAACTTCTGTAGACACCCCTTATGTTAGTATATCCATCTTTCCCTTGGTAGCATAAGATTAATGTGCAGTTTCCATTCCTCTACCGTGGGTGCATAAGTAGATATCCATTTTAATGCAATATGTTTCCTAGCCATAAATAAAAGGGATAGGGATAGCACAAAATATTTCTGATGAAAATTCCTCTTCATCAATCAGTCCCAAAATACAAATCCCAGGGTCTGCAGATAATTGGACTTGATAAATATTATTAATTAAGTGCACCACTGCCTTCCAATAATGAAAAAGCTTTGGACATCTCCATAACATTTGAATCAAATTTGCTGGTTCCCCTCTACATCTTGGGCATTCCCCAGACTCCCGCCTATGCCCTTGTGACAATTGTTGCGGGTTGTAATACACCCTATGTAATATGAAAAGTTGTGTTAATTTCTGAGAGGGGAATAAAGACATCATAGATATATTATTTATTGCAGTTTGCCAATTCTTTTCTCCTATTGGGCCCACATCATCTTCCCATCCTTTCCTACTGGGCAACTTCCTTTTAAGTAGCTTTGTTTTTTCCATTGCTCCATATATTTTTGAGAATAAGACCTCTGTTTTAGCTTCAGCAACGAGTTTCACCAGTGGAGATATTAACTGTAAAATAGTCTAGCACTGTTCTGCGCCTTACTATTACAAGTTATACATTTCAGAGGAAAATAAACAGCCTTTGTTTATAAAGCAGTGACAGAGAAACTTGGCCAAGGATTTGGCATGATGGTTTTCCACCAGCTTCAATCAGAATTGCTTATTTATTGGCTGCTAGTATACAGGCTACATAATAGAAGAAGAGATCGTTTTAGGTGATCATTACTTAGTTACAAGAATACTAAAGATTACTCAACCTCTTCACACAGTCAGGGCTGATTTAGGAATGTGGCCCCACCACAGAATCTAACTCTTTATACTGAAACATGTTGGCATTCTCCAATGACCTGTTCTGATATGCCCAAAACATTGTGTAACCCTCTGTCAACAAATATTAAGCCACAGCATGGAAGAGGTTCTTTAGGTTCACCAATGTCATCTGATACAGTTTAATTTATCTGGTATTGTCATAAGTATTACAAGTTATACATTGCAGAGGAAATCAAACACTCTTTAATTATTAACCAGTAACAGAGAAACCTAGCCAAGGATTTGGTTTGATGGTTTTCCAACAACTGCTATTAGAATGACGTGTTTATTGTTTGCTAGTATACAGACTACATGTTAGAAAAATATATAATTTAAGGTAATCGTTACTTAGTTACTAGCAGGGCTATTTTTCTGACGGTATGCACTGGTACACAGTACCGGCACCTACTGCCAGCCCTAAAAAAGCACCCTCGTTATCACCCCGTGCCGGGATTTGGGACTTGTCTGTTGTGGTGTCCAGTGGCTTCACAAGGGGGGTGTGGGGGTGCAGCCTGCACCCGGGTGACACCATTGGAGGGGTGACACCAAAATGATTGACAGTCATTTTGATGTCACCCCGTCTAAAAAGTTGGGCACTCGGTCACGGACCGAGAGCCCGACAGTGTCAGGAGAGAATAGGGGACCCGGCTGCATACCTCATCCCGCCGGGTGAACGTCTCCTCCTCTCTCTGCCGGCGTCCATCACTAAGATGGCCGCCTACAGGTGTGATGATGTCACGCACATGCGTGATGTCACGGCGGGGTGTCACCCGGTCTCTGCTCCGGGTGACACCCGGCCTCACGACGCCCTGGCCGTGTCCATACACTTGCCGTACAGACAATGCACAAATGTCTGTATGGAAAGTGTTCAGACACCGCTCCAGAGTACAAGCATCATCACCCTGTGCAGGGTGATGATACATGTCTTCTGGAGCCGTTTACCACCAAAAAGATGGGCGCTGACAATATACCTTATTGTCGATGGCCATCTTGCGCATGCTCAGTGGATCCCCACTATCACAACCAAAATGGCCACCGGCATTGAGTGGCAGTGAGGATGCATTGCACATACACGCATGCGCAGTGTGTCCCTGGCCCCAACAAAGATGGCTGCTGCACCTTTTTACCCAGAAAAAAAGCACTGGTTACTAGGATACTAAAGATTAGTCAGCCTCTTCATGAAATCAGTTCTGGTTTAGGAATAAAACATTAAGATTAAAATGATGTTGCCCTATGCAACTATTTTAAACTATGTTCCAGAATAGTGATGAGCTGAACATGCTCAGGTCAGTTCAGGGTGGGTTTGGCAAACTTTACCTAAGTTCAGATGCGGAATCCGAACCCCAAAAAATTCAAAGGGAGCTAAATCTTAAAATCATCAATGGCCATTTTCTAGGCTAATAGGCAAGGGATTGTGAAACAAAGGGCATGGGGAGCTGGGTACTACTCTGGGGGACATGTACCAAAGCAATACAAAATGTTAACAAATGTCTAGTTCCTTTAAGTAACTAGACATTTGGGGGATGCCCTGAACCTCCATGTGAAATTGTTCATCTGTGTGACGTATACAAAATACCATAGCAAAACTGACATTTACAAAGAAAAAATGCTGTTTACATTTCTGGTAAATGACAGCTCCCAGACACTTTGTTCTATTTGTAAACAAAGCAACTCGTGCTTTTCTTCAGGTATATTGTGCTGTTTGGGTGGAACTTGTTATTAGCATGGGTAGAACTTGTTATTAGCATCATGTGATCAATATAGCCCAGATGGTAACTATTGAGAGCCAATAAATAGATTCCAGGTAGGAATGTGTAGTAGCTTCATTCTTGTTTAACCTTTATGCAGTGTGTTGCTTTCTTAGACAAGTGCGAAGGAGCCAGTCCTTTATGCTGAGCTGCGAGAGCATGAGAACAGATTTATGATTTAAACCCACAAGTCCATGAAGAGGTTCTTTTTTATGTTTACCCTTGCCAGTAAGGTAACTGTTAGCATTCCAATTTTGTTTGCCTTATTTGTTGTTAGTGTTATGTTCTCTCTCTGATGTAAGGATTTTATTATATTTTCCTTTAATATCTTTGTGTAGTCAGTCCATGATGCCCTGACAATTGTATTGCATGTTTAACCCTGTGTTTTTCATTACAACGACAACACTACCATCTTGTTTTTATCAGCTTCTTTCCCTTATGACACCCTGCCGGGAGCATCAAAATACCCCTTTCTGGAAGTCAGTGTTCCCGTGTAAAGACTCATGATAGCTTTGAGGTAAGTACCAGTATGATTCTTTTACATGTTGAAACCATAAACCATGGTTGGTGTATGGTCAGTGTGCACATTAGGTGTTTACCTATAGTGCTGTAGGCTTACCTAGAATGTCAATAGATGTTCAACCACACCAAAATTTATGATAGCAAACAAATGCTATTTGGTAAGTAAACATGACAGGAAATATTCAAAGCCTTAATAAAATGAAACATTCTGGTAGGTGGGATGTTGATGACTAAAGTAGTTTTCAGACTGCCAGTCATTGTGAGCTGCGTTTGTGTTCCCAGATGGGACAGTACAGGTGGGAAGGGGACCATGTGGTAGCGAAGGTTTGGATGGTAAGCAATAGGGATTGGAAAAGGAGGAAGAGTAATATGTTAGATTTTGGCATGGAGGGCTAAGATGTTTTTGGCCAATATTTGTGTCTGAGTTTAAAGGGAAGGGCCTACCAGGTGAATGTGGCAGAGGTGGTGGTATGCCAGATGTTTGGCTAATTGCTCTAGAAATTCTTTTGGGGCATTTAGGGACTTATGGCATTGAGGATTGAGATCCTTATGTTAAGGTGTAGTTCTCTGGGCACTGCTTAAAAAAATTTCGGTCATGGTGACCTGATATTTTTTGCCAAGTTAAATCTCAATGATTTCCTCACTTCCCACAGATGAGCTCTGTGTTTGTTGTCAGCCTCTTCTCAACAGTGTTGCTCTTTGTGCGGCAGGTTGAAATGACCCAGGCAAGTACTACTGCTCTGTCCTCTCATTTAGAAGATCTGTTTCAGTGTCCTGATAGTCCATGTCCTCTTTTTGTTTTTGACTGCTCTCCCAGGTGGCTTCAGGACTCTTTGGAAAGAGTGCATCTGTTACTACAGTAGTTTTGCCTAACAAAGTTCAACATACTACTGATGCACAAAGTGTATGCTTACCTACAAATTTCCAGGACCGAAATTAGGAACTCTAGTTTGTGGCCATGGATGTACTGTACTTCCCATATGAGCCCCAAGACTGCAGAGCTACTCCCATCTCCGGTTGTATAGTTGATGTTATCTTTTATGCTGCACCAACAAGTCTTTAGTGCAACCACTGTAAAATAAAAATGTAGATCTTGTATAATTTGTGTGGTTTTTTTTTCTTTCACAAATACCTTGCTATGGGCTTATCCTTTTCCAGTCTAAGCTGCAACTTTCTGGTTCACAAGTCAACTGCATGCACCATTATCCATCATGCATGCACAGCCACCTGGGACATACTGAGTGAAAAAGTGCTGAAGGAGTGTACTATGGTGGAATGGTCCCAAACTGCACAACTCTTTCCAGAACAATGCCACCTCCTTAACTGTGTTGGTGACATTGAAGTCTATCAGATTAAAGTACAATGCCTCCAGGCGGTGGCAGAAAATTCTTTAACTATTAAAAAATAAATGTCTTTATTGCTGTTTGGTTGGGGCTGATGCCAATTGTTGTTACCAATATATAGATGAGGGCTACTTTGGCAGCAGTTCAGATACTACCAATTTCACAAATTCTCTTTTTGGTAAAAAGAGCTATGAGACAGTGAGCTACAACTGCCTCCTGATCAGCCTTTCCTAGGTAATATAGAACCTTCTATGCCTATGGTGTGGCGCTATTCAGGACATACAGTAGAAACTGGAGATGAGGGTATTTAATTTCCGCCTCAACAGTGTCCATCCCATGGTGGAATTAAACATTTGGTTTTCTGACCAATAAATGCAGAATTCTGCAGTTTAAGCTGCAAACTATATGTGCCCCATGCTGTGTGTGTAGAGAAAGCAGCCTGTGTCCTCCATGATGATGTACTTCAGAAGCCCAGATTTCTATTCAAGGATTCCATCAGTAATACCATGGAAAGGGCACAATGGCCAACCAGAAGGGGAAGCAGGAGTGAGACAACACGCAGAGACAGGTTTCCCCAGGACCTTATATCTCCTGCAGAGCAGATTGCCTGGTAGTTTATAGCTGGTATCATGTTCATTTTGTTTGTGACATATGCTTGGTCTTAATCTATGAATCCTAAAGCAACACATTTTGTGAACATTCCATTCAGTTTGGCAAACATGTAAAAGTTATCTGCACATGACTGGTAATTCCAGTTAACAGGAATTTGCTTTCCACATAATTGGATAGTTAAAGTGAATATTTTCAACTCCGTATGTAAATCAGCACTACTGCACACTACAATTACAATGTAATCATGCTTTTTAATAATACGGAATTTGGTTTAAAAAATATCTGATATTATAGTTAAATGCAAAAACGGTGTGGTAACTCAAGGCAAATGTCTTTACAAAAGTAAGAGAGCAACACAGAAAATGCATAAGAGCACATAGTTTTTTATATTCATGAACTGTAAATGTAATACCCTAGTGCAGCTTAAAATAAGCTGTACATTTTAGGATTTACTCCAGTAAAAACATAACTTTTTATGTCTTGGATAGAGTAGCAAACTGTCCAAACCTCTGCCTAAGGGGTTTTATTGCTTTATGTGTCCTATTGGATTTCCCTGCACTTCCAGTCCCCACAGAACCAATATGAACCTTGTGCACATAACCCCAAAATCTGAGGAAATCCTCACTTTTTCTATTTGTGACAATGGTCATGGTCACCAAGACAAATAGAAAAGGCAAATCTCGATTATGTGGACACAGACAGAGAGAGAAACCAGACAGTTGTTTGATTCATTCTTTTAAGAAAAAAAAGAAAGAGAAAATTAGTTTTGCCGGGAGTTCTACTTTAAGCATACAATGCTAAAATATGTAAAGGGTGTATACCTCCAAACTTTCTAAGATGGGAAAGAGAAACACATTATAGCATGAAGTATGTAGGCAAAGGGCACACCACTGCCATGCCTCCAATAACACAGACCATGCAGATTAATGTACAAAAAAAATTGGTTAAACCAAAAATTGCTTTTCTTCATCACTACTTTTCCTTTATTTTAACTTTTCAAAATAAAAAATTGATTCATTTAAAGGCTGGATAAAAAGTTTAGTGCAGTAAAACACTTTTAATAGTTAAAGTGTATCTAAACGCCAAAGCAAAAATATAACATATTGTAGCTTACCAATTCTTAAATGTGGTGATTGTATTAGTTTTCTATTTTTAGTTTTTTTTCTCCTTTATTTTCACCTGGTAATCTGGCCAGTAATGTTATTTTTTCACCTTCTTTCAACACACCAAGCTGTCCGGCAGAAGTGGCAGATAGAGGGTTGAGACAAACCATTTAACACTGACAGAGCTGCTTACAAGGGTCAGCATTCATTTATGTAAAACCTTTATCCCAAAAGTAAAAAAAATAAACTGTTGGAACTGCTTAAAAAGTGTTAGCTGTGGTTTAGATTTTATTTTTCAGTCAAGTCTATCAAAATCTGCTGGTGCATCTAACACTACCCTCACCACAGGGTGACAATGCTGCTGTCCAAGGTTGGCTCAGGTGATACTCCATAGAGTGTAGCCACTCTAAGATAGGAAATGGGCTACTGGCCCTGCTAACTGTATACCTGTATATATGAGAGCTTTCCTTCCAATGATCCAATGATCCATGTGTAGGCCTTTTTTCTGGTGCCTTGATTGCATCTGGTGATCCTGGCAGCAAACATCTTCTCCAGGGACTTCTCCATGATAGGGTGACAATGTTCATAACCTGTCTCTCACTGCATACAAACAGAAGAAAAGTTGGCCACACACTGGATTCCGTTGAGATAGTTTATTGAAGCTTGTACCACATCACTGGTGTCCTGCCTTAGGTCCCTGATGCATTTCACCCTATCACAGGCTTAGTAATCTGTCATCTCTATGACTAAGCCCGTGCTTAGGTGAAATGTGTCAGTGGGGGTTGGACCTTGGTTGGGACATCAGTGATTTGGTACAAGCTTCAATAAACTATCTCAGAAGAATCGGGTACGTGGTCAGCCTTTTTCTGCTTAATAAGGCTTAAAAGGGCTCATACTGGAGCGAGGATATGCTCCCAGATGCAAGAACCTCATTCCTTTTCCTGAACCGTGGAGGAGCAGTGCTTCGTTAGTGTGTTCTTCTTGTCTCCCTATGATGCACACTAGATGGGGAAATGCTAAAAATTTGTTTCGGACAAAATGAAAGAAAACTAAAAATGTTTTCATGCGTTTTAAGCCTCCAAATCTGAAAAAACGCAAATGTAAATAAAAGAACGCTCGACGGCCATATCAGCCACCGGCACTTTCTGCACATTCTGACGTCATGTGCACGGCGTCGGGTGACATCAAACGCCTGTTGGGCGCCGCCATCTTGGTGTATATCTTGGTAGACGTCATGCGCCTCGCCTCCAAGATAGTGGCACGCATGCGCAAAACTCAAACTAATTATTATGTGCCCGAATACATTTTTTGGATATTCAGGCATATAACAATTTGTTAATTTGGATTCCAACGAACCATTGAATCAACGAAATTTCGTTGATTTGCATTTTCGTCTGAATCCGAATACACAAGTCTAATGCACATGCCACCACATTCAGTATGACAACAGATACAGTTAATAGGTATAGTAGCACAGTAAGGAAACCTGGTATACTCTGAGGTAGCGGATGATAACGCTTTAAGGATGACCCCTTTCTCAAGCCTTGTTCAATCTGGATTGGGAAGGGAGTTATCCCTGAAATATTGTCATCCTCCATCTCCACCTAGTTTAGAGTTAGGGATCTCACTTTACTTAGGTGACTTGACGTGGCAAGAAAACAGTTTAAATAAGCTTTTTGCACTGTACATTGCCTTGCACATTGGCACATATCCTTTTAGTTAAATTATAAACTGATTTGAGCAGTAGCCATTGTTGCTTTGTTAGATTCATGAATAAGCCTTGCCGTGACTGGTTGTCTTCAACTTCCAGAGAGCAGTGCACTGCATTGTTTAATCATTAGTGTGTATAATGGCCTTTTTAGAAGATTGTAGCTGCTTTATCATAGTTCCACAGTAGTGTTCAACATTGTACTGAAACATGATGTACTGCAGCTTTTTCTTTTGCTCTGCCAAAAATGTTGTGTAACTGTCTGTCAGTAAGTATTTTGCGGCAACATGTAAGAGAATCTCGGGGGTCATCAATGTCGTCTGATACAGATTAATTTGTCTAGCCATTTCAGCAATTTTTACATTTTTACATTTCCACTAAAGGCCTATTTATTAGGTAATTTGTCAGTACTTGTCATCAGGCTTTCTTTGGCAATATTAACTTACAAAAATGATTTTATTTTCTAAGTAATCTATAGACATAAACCATAAAAAGATTAAAACATTGTTTTCTGTTTTTTGCCAGTGTTAGTTTTAGAAAACTGCCCTCCTGCCCTGCAGGTTCAGTCGTACACACACGGATTGCTCTCTATATCGATCTCCTCCATCTCCTGAGGAAGCGCTTGGAGCGCGAAACGCTTTGAGAATTACTAGTCCTGATTAAAGAAGAGGCAGTTGAGTGCTGTATGATCATAAGAACATGCCATACTAATTATATTTGTCATGCATGCTTAGCCTCATAATGTAACCCTGGAATAGTTTCTATGGAGATTTGTTTTTTCTTGAAGTGTACACATATCAATTATGTTTTTAAATATTTTTAACCGATGTATAATAAAGAATTATTGACCGATTGTGTTGTCATTTCTTGGTTTTGTCACTCAGTGCCTTAAAAGCCCCATTTTCCCCTCTATTTTACATTTTTGTTAATAGTTAAGGTACATGAATGCATTTTAAAGATTTAGCTCCTGAGTTTAGTGTCAAAGAGTTGGTGCAAAGATTTGTCCCTCTGACTTGAGGTTGCTTCCATCCTTGTGACAATTTACCACCCTTTCACCCTATTTTCCTATTATTATAGCAACTTTATCAGCAGAGTTTACCATTCTACCAAACATATAGGTTTAGTTTGATGCTATAGGTGGGTTTTGAGTAGTAGGATGCTTATGAATAACTAAATGTGCCAAGCTACAACAATGATCAGATATAAAGAGTATAAATCATTCTGATCATTGTTGTAGCTCGGCACATTTAGTTATTAATTTTTCACGTATACACACTCACAGTGGGTGTACATTCCAGTACCTTGTAGCTGTTAGCTTGCTTATTGGCGCAGTTCATTTTCTATATATATAGTAGGATGCTTATGGTTATGGAAAGGAATTTTATGCTAGTTTGTGCTCACAGATTGTGTCACAAGCTGTACATTCTTTTCTATTCCATTAGGTTTCGTATAAATACGCTGAAAAATCAAATCAAGATTTGGCCTTGCCCTTCCAACCAAAACAGCTTACGTGGTTTTTACTGAGAGAGAAAGGGCAAGGTACTTTATTATTGGTTTTGGTTTAGTACATTTTGTTATGCCAATGCTTCTCAACGGTCAAGAGCTTTCAGAGCAACTCATTTCTAAAACATAAGCTTTATGCATATGCAATTAGCAAGAGCAATTAGATGACATGTGCCGCTTTCACTTCTACCTAGAATGCATACAAGAGAAGTTAGTTTTATCTTGCAAAAGTTATTGCTGACCTATGTGCTAAGGGTTGAGGGTTTAAAGTGCAAGTTCACCTTTAAAGGTAAAACTGCCCCCTAAAGACCCAAGACTTTCACATCTCTTGTACATACAAAAGTCCTACCTTGCTCCAGCATTACATTACTTACAGGACCACTTACTCCATCTACAGCCAATACATTCTATAGAGTGCATGCACAAGATTAGAAGTATGAGGAGTTGTGGATGTGCTGAAGAAAGCTGAAGCCATGACCTATGGCAAGTGTAGGATAGAAATTTCACATTTATATATGATGAGGGAGGTCTGAGGATAGGGTAGAATTTGGATGCACTGGTTCACAGTCAAACAAGAATATACACTTTAAAGTAGAGCTGCAGCTAACGATTATTTTCAAAATCGATTAGTTAGCCGATTATTACGTTCGATTAATCGGTTAATCGGATAAACTATAAAATAAAGTTTAAAAAATGGCTCCAGTGATAGGACTACTAGTTTGTATTGAGGTTGTATTGTGAGGCGGGGAGGAGGTGCGGCGTGTGGAGCGTGGATGCGAGCGGGTCTGGCAGTGGCGAGCGTGAGGTGGGGAGGAGGTGCGGCGCACAGCGTGTGGAGCTGTGAACAGGGCCAACTGATCGGAAGACCGATTCATCGATTATTGAAAAAGTTGACAACTTTTTCAATAATCGATTATAATCGATTATGTCGATTAGTTGTTGCAGCCCTACTTTAAACCTTAACTCCAGCCTGGCCTTCAGTCTTGCACAGTTGTATAGGCACCTGTCCTACACTTAAATATAGGGGCGGACTGACCATTCAGGCAGTCGGGCACTGCCAGAGGGCCCGCAGCCAGGAAGGGGCCCATCACTAACTCCCCTCTGCTCTTTAATCCACTTCCAGCTCACAGTACTGTATTCCCAGCACTTGTCCCGCGGACCCATTAGACTGGAGCACAATGGGGGCCCCATAATCTAGAAGCTGCAGTACATCAGATACAGCTCACCGGCCTGCATTGGCTGGAGGACATCCAGCATCATCTTGCTCACTCCTCTTCAGCCTTACTATTCCTTCCCCGCTCCTTCCATTCATTGGATTTCAGTTCTTTCAATCATAGAGACTCAGCATGAAATGTTGCAATTACCTAGGGCAATCTGTATTGCAATCTGCCTAGAAATGCCCACTCTTTTGACTGATGTCCACTTGGATTTGCATAACCTCTCCCAAAAGCCAGTCCACTGCTTCTATCAGGATTGAGGGGTCTTGAAAGAAGTACTAAGGAAGGGTGCTGTGATGTTTTACGAAAGCTATGTGCAACACCCAGCCAGCCCCTCCCACCCACAATGATCTGCCTGCATTACATAGAGAAACAAAGAGACCCATTGATGATATCACTAGGGCTATAATAAGGTATGTAATAAAAACAGAAAGGTTTTATGCTTGTACACTTGTAACAGGTCAAATACTGTTTTAGAAAGAGGTCAACTGCAGGTCAGATTCATCTCTCAATGAATTCTGAATAAACTCAAACTGATGTCAAACCGGTGCCATTCATGAAACCAGCTCAAATCCCATGACACAGGCTTTACAGTGGTTGGTTTGGGGAGGGGCTGCAGCAAACCGGCACAGGTCCAATATAAATAAATATGAATCCACATTTGTTTCTGATTACTGTTTAAACATACTTTTTAAACATTTTTTGCATCTCTGCCCCATACCAAGCTCACAGGCTCTCTGTACCTCTGTGCCTGTTTCCAGACTGTGCACCCGAGGCTATGATGTGTCATAGCTGTAGGTGCACATCTTTAGGAAGCAAAGTCAAGTTGCAGCTACACAGGAAAAACTGCTTGTACTGAATATTCATGTTAGTGAGCATTGTCCCTCTAGAAACGACAGCTCCAGGGAAGGCAGGATTACCAGATAACAAATAAAGCAAGCCTGCAGAAGAAAAGGAACATGTCTAAAAGAGACACTTGATGTAAATTGCCATTTAAGTATATTTTTATCTTGGGATTTGGACACACTTAAAGTGATCTTAAAGGAGAACTATGGGGTTAGGGCTTTTCCCCATAGTTCTCCTTAGGGTAACAGGAGGACACAAACTAGCGTCCTCCCGTCACCCTAAGCTCAGTATACCGCGAGCTACAGCTCGCGGTATACTGAGACGCCGCAGCTGAAGCGGATCCCGACAATTATGTCTGGATCCGCCCAGCTGCGTGAGTCACAGCTGGCTCTGCCTATCTAGAGGCAGAGCCAGCTGTACCCTCCCCCACCCCCGTCTGTTCCGCCAGTCAGCGCTGGAGGATCGGAGTAGGGAGGGGGAATCCAGTCCCTCCCCTGTCACGGCAGAGAGCCGTGGCAGGATCGAGAAGTGAGCAAACGCCGGTATGTGTTCACTCACTTCCCGATCTACTGAGCCGACCTGTGACAGTCTCATTGTCGCAGGTCGGCTAGAAGTATGAGGTGAGTGAAAAGCACTCACCTCATAGTTCTCATTTAAAGTCAAAAGGATTTTAAGCTATTTCAAATGTTGATTAAATTACTTACAATGAATGCTGCTCCTTGACCTTTAAAAGTTTTAGTTTCCTGCAGAATTAGCTGCTCCCCTGAGCACCAGTCCTGATATCCGGTTTTAGGGTGACTCCTTTTTCAAGCAGAGTGCTATGCAGTCACTCTTGTGTGTGCCAGTAAGCTGTGTGTGTCTCCATAAACACGCAGACACAGCAAATCAAGCTACTTCCTTCCCCCCTGGCCCCCTATCCTCCCTCCTTCCTTCTCCAAGCTAGTTGATGAACAGTTGCTGGAGTCTGCACTATCTTTTGTGATCCTATACTGGACAGGAAGTTCAGCAAGGCTGAGCTAAGAGACTTTGAAGCAGCTGTTCAGAAACATGATTGTAAGTGTTTGGGAAAAAATATAAAGCAATGCTTTGCTGGGCAATGTATATTTGTGAGATCTGGATTCATTATTGAAAAAGTTTGAGAGTTTAATACTACTTTAATACTTTTATCTATTTTTGTCTGTATCCCTTCTAAGCAAATAACAAAAAGTGAACGAAGCTTATTCTGCAGATACAAGTTCCTGAGGTAACAAATAAAAAAAAAAAAATCATTAACCAAAAAGTAAATTAATACCTTCCATGTAAAAGTGGTTTCCGGACAGTCCATTTTAGCTCTTCTAAAAACATAATTCACTAGAAGGCTACAGCCATCTTAATTTTGGGGAAAGCAGAAATACAATATTTAGGGAGATGTTTTGGGTGGTGAATTAATTTTTCTATTATTTGGCATGCCCAGAACTGCTAGATCAATTTTACTAATGTACTTACA
The DNA here is from genome assembly GCF_000935625.1 of Nanorana parkeri. Lineage (NCBI taxonomy): Eukaryota > Metazoa > Chordata > Amphibia > Anura > Dicroglossidae > Nanorana > Nanorana parkeri. Next base: position 750,909 of record NW_017306271.1, on the reverse strand, counting down.
TTGGTTTGGATTTTAGGTTGCATAAAATTGTACCTGGTACTTATATTTCATATTTTCGACAAGAGGGGAAATTGCTGATTAATTATCAGGCAGTTATATTTCTTTGATGCATTTGTTTTTCTTATTTGAAATTTGGACAATATTTGTATTTTTTCACTGTTTTGCTTCATTTTAAATAAAAAAAACCATGATAGTAAAAATATAAATATATAATTTTACTGCTGATGGAAAGCTCTATTAGTCTTGAGAAAACCAATGTTAAAAAAATTACACCTTAAGAATAAAGACATTTACAATGGTTAAACCGATGCTGCACTGGAAAGCAAAACATTTTTTGGCTCTGAAATTCTTTAAACAATATATTTAATATTGAATATGGTAAGCAGGAGTATATATTTTTTTAATATTTACTTTATTTGCCAGAAGACATGATGGGAAATCTCTCCACCAGGGTCATGAACAAAAACACATTTTCAGTAAAGTGAGAAAGATTTCAGACTTCTAGTAATGCCTTTTATTGATGTATTTGCTGTTCCAGTGACATTACCCTACATTTTTGGTACAGAAATCACAGGAACAGGAAGCGAGAGAAAACAGAGTCAATGACAGAAACAAATAGACTTAAAGGAGAACCATGAGGTGAGTGATTTCCACTCATCCTCATAGTTAGAGCCGACCTGTGACAAAGAAGCTGTCACAGGTTGGCTCTGTTGAGCAGGAAGTGAGCAGAAACATGCACTGGTCCGCTCACTTCCCGATCGTCTCCCTGCAGTGAGCTGTGAGTGTCAGTCACCGCTCCCCACAGGGATTCTCTCCTCCCCTCTCCGATCCTCCAGCGCTGGGTGGAGGAACGAACGTGGGAGGGGGCGAGCACAGTTGGCTCTGCCCTAGATAGGCAAAGCCAGCTGTCACTCACACAGTTGGGCGGATCTCAAAAATATTGTCGGGATCCGTCCCGGCTGGGGCGCTCTCAGTATATCACGGGCTGAGCTTTGGGTCACGGGAGGAGGTCAGTATGTGTCCTCCTATGACCCTTAAGAGAACTATGGGGAAAATCACTTACCCCATAGTTCTCTTTTAACTCATAAACACAGCGATGCAAAACAGATACATCCTTATTATAATTGCAAAAGGAATTGCAAAGAGCAACAATAACTTGCAAATAGCAAGTTTGGGCTTAGAACACTAAAGCCTATGATCAGTTTATTCAGTTGGAGTTTATTTATAATTTTAAAGGATATGTGACAGAAAATAAAGCTCAAAATTCTCAAAAAAATACATTGAACCTACATTGCTGTGGCATTTCCAAAAGCATTTCTAGGGACAATCCTTTAAAACCTGGTGCTGTATAGAAAATTCATAGGCAACTAAGAAATATGATTTTGCTTGTACTTTGAAAAATGGACAAAGGTCAGTAAACAAATCTCTATAGAAATCATTACTTGCAACCATCTAATCATTGTAATAATCCATTCACTGCAAACTAAACAAAGACAAATTTTGTCTCTTTAAATGTCATTTGTATGTTTGCCAATCAAGGCTTATTATTTCTTCACTTCTGTTTAATCAGCACAATCATATTTGCACAACTCATCAAAATAAAATTTTGCAGTGCAAAAAACGTTTTTGGATTGGGTGGAGTTGGGTTCTAGAAACAGGACAGACAGAGTATATATACAAGGTTTGTTACATCTCTGAAGTTCCAGCTTGGACAGACCACCGGTGAAGACTCCAGCCATGGCAATTCTACCAGAGTCAGCGACGCTTTTCCTAATATGCACCCTGGTTATGATGTGTGTGAAAATCCTAATGGACCTGGCTAAGAAGAAGAATTACAACTTCCCCCCAGGACCCAGACCTCTACCGATAATTGGGAACATGCACATTCTGGATATTGTCAGGCAGGATAACACTTTTATGGAGGTGAGTCTTTAAAAAGTTTGAAGGGTCATATTTAAGTTTTTGGGAGATGTAGAAAAGTAAGAGTTGAAGGGTTTTGTATATCTCTACGCAACTCAAGTTCCCAGATGTGAAACTAAAGCGTAGCCTTTATTAAGAGGTCCCACATTCTCTGTTGGCAATTTTACTTATTTTTTTTTAATTAAGGAGAATGCAACAGGAGAGGAGTGGGAACACCTAAAGTCTGTTTAATTATATCAGGAACAATTAAAATAGAAGGTTTCTTGGTTTAACTGAAAGATGAAATTTGACTGGATCAGGAAGTTGCTTTGTTATTTATTTATTTATTTTTAAACAACTGCATTGGGTATCAATAGCTTCTTAATGTCAAGATCAATCATAAAATCCAGAAATAGCCGCACTCCAAGGGTCCTCACCAAAGAAAAAATCTCTATCCATGGAGCAAATACATACTATTAGCTCCTCCGCCTAACCGCTAATGTGTTTCACCATTCTGGCTTACTCTGAGACTGAATGGTGAAATGCATTGGAGGTTGGGCACGCTTGGGGTGGAGCTAACAGTATGTATTTGCTTTATGGATAGAGAGTTTTGTCTTCTGTGAGGACCCTTGGAATGCGCCTATTTCTGGATTTGGTTGCTATAGGTGGCGGCACACTTGTTTGCCTGCACCTGGAATGCAATCACAGTGCAAGCCAGTTCTGGAATTTGAGTGGTGTTTGCTGTGGATTACCCTAAGATGCATTATATTTTAGATTTCCTGTGGCATTTCAATATTTATGTCCTAAATAATTGCATTTGTTTTCCCTTTCTAACCATTCTTTTAACTATTGTCAGCCAGTTATGAGGCATTTTATATTAATCTGTATGCCCTAAACATTGGTATATATTTAGCTTCAAATAAAAAGACATGTTCCAGGAGTATCTTGCCCGGGGTATCAAGCTCATCAAGTTTGATGCAAAAGGTATCCAAGACCTTACTGTGATCTTACCATTGTGTATTTCATTATTTATATCGCATAATAGCACCTCCAATTCAGCAAAATAATAACGGAGCCTGTTGTTTCGGAGCTTTGGCAAAGCTGAGTATCCCAGGGAGTGGTGTTGTTTGGATGGAGCTTGGTTCTCTTGCAGCAGCATAGTTAATCATTGAGCGGAAGTGTTTGGTAATTTTTTACCTGTCCTTACTCCTGCTCATCAACAATTGTTAGCCAGTTTAACTTATGGCATAAGATGTCTCCTGATCATATATTATCTGTTTTAGGTAATCCACGCACCGAAAAACGTATGTAATAAAAATGTGCATATAGCAATGATGATGTGCAAAATGTAGTAACAATAGCAACCAGATTTCCATTTACTGTAGTTCATTGCAATTATTTATGATTATGATTTGTTGTTATGGGTTGCTATATACTGCCCTCTTCGGTAAGCTTATTTTTACTGCAGTTTTTTTACATTAAAAAAACTTTATAACAAAATTAATATATGATACTACTGTAAGCTGAGTAAATGTAATTGAGTTGGTCGATTTGACTGTACAAGGCGAAGCCCTGATTACAAAATGCAAATGTACATATTATTAACCTGGTAATATATGTATCATAATCCTTGCTTGGGCCCTCAGGCCTCAACATGAGTAATTCTAGATCACGAGGATCATTACCCAACAGGGCAATAGCATGTCAAGATCTAGGGATATAGCTGAAATATTTAGGTAATACTATTCTTTGGAAGGGGGTTTAACACCGCGGATGTCAACTGGTTAAGAGATGATTTGAGGGTCTACACCTGAGTGATACACAAATAAGATAAATTGTTGTTAATAGTTAAGGTACTTGAATGTATTTTAAAGATTTAACTCCTGAGTTCAGTGTCACTCTAAAGCTTTTTGAATTGAGCCTGTTGTGTCATTAGTGGAACACTCAGTGAAGTAAGAGTAGCTTTCAATGAACCAACATCCTATACCATATTAATGGATTCTAACCATGGCATTCTAACCATTTAAATGTGCTACTTCCATTGGTGGCATTCACTTAAACCATTTACTCAGATTTTAGAAATGAAGGCAATGAAATCATGTTGGCATAGCCTACAGCCAGTGAAAGTGCTCTGCAGTAATTTACAGCTTACACAAAGCTCCTCCCCAGGGGGTTATAAGCGGGTGTTTGGTCCCTCACATCTATCAGGCAACCTACAGGTGAATGACTCAACGCAAAATCATATTAAATCATGTTAAACCATTAACTGTTAGCTTTTGTTTTTATTATTTGGTCTCTATAGCACTTTGTTTTGAGTTGCAATCCTCTCGCTAATAAGGATATTGTATTAAACCTATTTTCCAGCTGGCAAATAAGTATGGCACATTCTTCACATTCCATTTCGGCAGCGTAAAAAGTGTGGTTTTGGTTGGTTATGAAGCCAATCAAGAGGCCTTGGTCAAGGCAAACTATGATTTTGGAAGTCGTGGAGAGATGGCTGTTTTTGACGACTTTCAGCGTAACCATGGTACAGTAAATTAGTGAACTCTATAAGTGCCGGCCAAATACATCCAAAATTGATTTTACAAGATGGAATGGATCAGGCATACACTGCAACCTGCAAGCTCAAAAATATGACAGTTTCTATATCTGACTTGTTTTTATAAGTAGTGGCTTTTGAGCTGTCGTCCTGGAGTCATTGGCAACTTGATTTTGAAGCTGAAAGACTCAGATCCATCATCCTTATCTTTGCTTCCCTAGTTACATAGAAAATGACCTGAAACAAGCATTCAGTCAGTTAGGTTTCACCACACTGGCTTTCTGACTTTTTGGTTGGTGATGTATTTATTTTTATGCAGCAAAGTCAATGATGGCAGACCTGTAGCATGTACCTTTAATAGTGAACTTCTCAGCAAACAGTTTTATATACAAATGTACTACATATATGGGAGCTGCTTTATCTGACAAATGTTTGTATTTCTAGCGATGTTCTATGGGGGTTATTCACTAAAGAGCTGAAGGATCCAGCCATAGCTTCGGCTTATCCTTCAGGCTCTCTTCAGCCATCTCTGCCCTTCGGTTCAGTTGAACTTTTCCCCTTCCTGTTTAAGACATTTTGCATAACCTGTCAGTCGCGGGATACAGTTCGCACGGTGTATCTAGATTCTGACAGGATGCACTATCAACATAGCGGGACGCTCTAGTTCTGCCTTTGCAACAGCCACCTTCTCCATTCCTGGCTTGATGGGCTCCCTAGTTCTGCAGCTACAATAACCATTCTCTCCTGCCCGGCCCTGCTGTGCTAGTCTCTAGTTCTGCAGCTGCAACACCGATCATCTGCCGTCATATGCTGGGCCCTCTAATTCTGCAGTTACCAATCTTCTGCATCGGCCGCTGGGCTCTGTAGCTTGCCCCGCTCTAGAGACATCACCCTGCACGGAGCTTATAGGCTTCACTTCCCCGGACTCACCACCACGGAGGTGCCGATGAGCACGATGACATCTGGATCTCAGCCCCGGGGTCCTGCGGAAGCTCCTCCCCTGCCTGAAGTCAGAGATTTGGGTGCTGGTTTCCCAGGGAGATCCGGCGCACGAACTGCCAGTACATCCGGACAAAAGTCACACACACCAATACATAGCACAGCATGTTGACCAGGTAGAGGAAGGAGCTGCAGCCGGCATAGATGTAGGAGTAGGTGGCATCGGTGGACATGTTGGTCCCCAAGTCAAAGAAGCACCAGGTCCAGGGGTACTGGCAGTCATTTATAATATATTTTTTTTTCTCTTATCTAACTAGTTTGGGGGCGGCATTTTTCGACTGAGCCAAAGTGACAGCCGAAGCGTGGAGAGAGTTCGGCCAAAGCCGACTGATCTCTACGCAAATGACAGCTGGGTAGAGCCAGCCGTGATCTGACAGCTGGGTGGAGCCAGCCGTGATCTCACAGCTCACTCTGCCCAGTTATAATGACAGATCAGGTTCCCCAAATGACTTGGGGACGCTGATCTGTCATTAAACAATAACAACTGGGCACAGCCGACCCTGGCGTCACGGCCGGCTCCGCCCAGTTGTTATTAATTGCCCCAGGACCTGCTAGAAGACTCTGGCAGGTGACGGCCAATAGGAAACAGTTGGGCGGAGCGAGCTGTCACTGCTAGCTCCGCCCAATTATTTTTCGGGCCTCTGTCAGAGGCTTCATTATGCGGTCAGGAGTCCGTCACATACGGTCGAGTTGGTGTGCTGCATTTTTTTTTTTACATTTTTTTTTTTCTTTGCTTATGTCAGTTAAAGTACCGTAGCGCTGAATACTGAAAAATGGCCTGGATGGGAAGGGGGTTTAACACCGCGGATGTCAACTGGTTAAAAAATCTAATTTTTTACATTTTTTAAATTATTTTTCAACTTTTTTTTTTCTTTTCACTTATTTTCTATTCTGCTTGGCACCTCGGGGGTACCAAGCAAAATAGCTGAGCCGAATGCCGCAAGGCAGCATTTGGCTATTCACTCACTGCCGCTCAGTCACTATGAGAATAGGGGTGAACGGCAGCGAAAAAGCTGCCGGAGCTTTGGCTCAGCCGATCCAGATGTTGGATCGGCTAAGTCGAACTCCTACTGCACTTCGGCTCAGCCGAACATGCAGAGTATGTTCAGCTGCCCGAAGGCAGCCGATGTACGGCTGAAATGAGCCATACAAGACTGAAGTGAATAGCTGAAAAGCGTTCGGCTCACTTCACTTCGGCTGGATTATTCACTTGGCTGCCTTCGGCAGCTTTGTGAATAACCCGCTATGTGTTATACTTCCCCCAGCCTTTGACTGGACACTTATACAGAGGACTGCTGTGCTCATCCCTCTGTCACTCTGTTCTCCCCTGCTTTCATTAGAAAAAATGTTTAATTATGTATTCATAAATATAGAGTGACAATCATTTGTGTTTTTTAGATCTACCTGGAATTCAGCTTTTTTTTCCCCCTACACTCTTTAGACAAGTCTAGTGTGACTCATATACAGTCACTCATATGACTCATATGACTCTAGTGTGAGTCATAAACAGTATACTGTATATATAAATATATATGCACCAGACATTTTTCTGCATTCTATTGATATAACGTCTTAAATATCTCCCTTAGGAGTAATTTTCTCAAATGGGGAAGGATGGAAAGTGACTCGAAGATTTACTCTGTCCATTCTACGAGATCTTGGGATGGGAAAAAGACCAATTGAAGGCAGGATTATTGATGAACTGCAGTTCTTAAATGCACTGATATCGTCTTATAATGGTGAGTCATGTAGAGAATTTAGTAATAATTCACAAATCCCAGTTTAAAGATTGGTGTTTAAAATCAGACACTGACAATAGTCTTCCAAGTTCTTCTTATTATTAAGTTCCCCACACTGATTTGTCTTCTATTTGGATCTTCAGTTGCCTACAGAATTATTATTCAGTTCCAAAATATGTAGAAGGTGTGGTAGTAAGAATAGACCCTTAAACCTTTTTACATTTTATGCAACTATGAATGATAATTTGCCAGTAAATTGACTGTGTACAGGGGCAAAGTAAAAAAGGAAAGTATTTTTTCACTGTCGTCTTTACACAGCGATACTGCATAGAATGTGTAAGATTTGGCTGTTTTTCCTCACCACTTTTTTGTATCATACCAATACAAAGAAAAGAAATAAACATGAGAATGCCAAAATATTTGTAATTGCAACAATTTTCTGCGGGAGGTGGTGCATTTATCTGACAAAAATGCAGGGGTGCCTATATTTTTGGCCATGACTGTATGCACTGTCCCAGCATTCACTACTGGCCATGAAACTGCCAGCGATTGGTGAGACACATACACTTATAATGTTTTCCATTGGCTGTCCCACACTGCAGCAGGGTCACACCCCACTCAGGCAAGTACAATCACCTAAAAATTAACTAGATAAATGCCAACTATAATTCAGCCAGACTGACTACAGCTCTGGGAACACTAAGGGGTCTATTCACTTAGCTCCCGAAGGATCTAGCTGTAGCTTTGGGTGATCCTTTGGCTAGCTTCGGCCCCAGGACCCCTTCGGTTCTACTGAACCGAAGGGTTCCTGGGGCTGAAGCTAGCCGAAGGATCACCCGAAGCTACGGCTAGATCCTTCGGCAGCTCCCGAGGTATGCCGAGCGGCTCAGTCGAGGCGAAGGCATATGCCTCGCTCTCCGACTAAGCCGCGCTGAAAGCCGAAGCTGGCCGGCCGACAGCCTGCTTCTGACAGCTGGGCGGAGCCAGCCGTCATCTCTCGTTACCAGCTAACCAGGGATGCTGTCATTACACACTGAGAGCGGCCTCTCTGTGTTCTCAGTGTGTAGTGACAGATGTTGTTTCTGGTTACCTGGCAACCAGGAACGCCATCTGTCATTCCTCCCCCGGACGCTCTGGGAGTCTAATAGGCTCCCGGCCGCCCGGGAGAGAAACACTTTCTCCCTGAAAGGTTCACTCTGCTTGATCGAGCAAAGTAAACCTTTCCCTGCTCGATTTTTTTCTTTTTTTTTTTCTTCTGACATCGGAGCCATAGGAATGCATAGCTAGATTCCTATTGGCTATTTCACTTTGCAATAGCCAATAGCAAACTAGCTATTGCACCCGCCCACTGCTGCTGTCAATCAGCAGAGGGGGACCTGCAGTTCTCCATCAGGTCCCTGTCTGGTGATTGACAGGAGCAAATGACGGGTGCAATAGCTAGTTTGCTATTGCAAACGTGAAATAGCCAATAGCAATTTAGCTATGCATTCTTATGGTGTGTTCTTTTTCTTTTTTTTTTTCTGAGTTCAGCCGATATATAATGCTGGATTCAGCTGTACCAGCCTGAAGTGAATAGCCGAACAGTGTTCAGCTCACTTCGCTTGGGGTCGGTTAGTCACTCGGCTGCCTGCGGCAGCTTAGTGAATAGACCCCTAAATTTCTAGTAGCCATTCAACATAAGGTGGTGGGGGGCTACACATGATTGGATAATTGAAGTGAATATTTGTCTGAAAGGCAACCGTCATTGCTGTGTCCTCTCTTTAGAAAACCCATATTGCTCTCTGAATCCTGCACCCTGTATAAGACTGGTTGCCATGAAGAAATGCAATACCTTTTTAAGACTTCCACTGGGAAAATCTAAATGATGAAGGGGCCTAAATTATTTTTGTCTTCAAGTGTCCTCTGCATTCATGTTTATATTCGGGTCAATACTTTTTCCCAGTTTTTTTTGCTAAAATTAGGTACCTCGGCTTATATTCGGGACGGCTTATACTCGAGTATATACGGTACATTGGAAGCTAAAGCAAATCAAATAGAGCCAGGGTCGGTGCTAAACTATTTTGTGTCCTAAGCAAGACCAGCTACTTGCACCCCCCTCCCCATTACGGATTGGCTGAAGTTTGCAGGAGATGGCTTTGTCTCCAGCGATCATCATTCAAAGCTGTGAGGAAGCCACTGATTGAGGCTGCGCCCAGGGCCGGATTAAGAGCATCATGGGCCTGGTGCTAAGCACTCCCTTAGCACTCAGCAATGTTGGCGAGTCAGACGGGAAGCAGCTGAGGTGTCTCTCTAATTAGGTGGTTGCCCGCTCCACCGTTTTTGTCTCCCACTGACCAGTGTACCCCCTGCCGCTATCACCCACTGAGCCCAACAGTGGCACATTTAGCAATGCTGCAGCATTCCCCCCATCACACACCCTAAACACCCTCCACCAAAATCACATTCCACTAGACCCCATCACTTACCCCAACCAACCCTGCTGCGGGTAACAGACCAATAAGTAACCACAAAACAAGCTCCCAACCCCCCCACTCTGGATAGAGCCCATCTCATTTCTTTGCTGGAAGATGTCTACCATCATCTAGCCTTTTCCTCATCAGCCTTACTGTCCATGGCCCCTCCCCTTTATTCACTGGAATTCAGTTCTTTCAATCTTAAAGAGGAACTGTACCCAAATTTTCAAAATAACAACAAAGACACCTTTAGAAATGTTTAGTAATGACAATCTACAAACACATGCTTATAGATCATTGCAGACTTTTTATTCTTTGCATACCTTATTTTTATTTTCCTCCCCATTCTTCTCATAGTGGCCATTTTTACTAAGGGCAGATTAATCCATCTCCCTTTACTTCCTGGAATTCTGGCACACGTGACTAGGACATGTGACCATTGCCCATCATCTCAGATGAGATTTCCCAGCAATGCTCTGCTGATCTAACCTTCTCAGGATGCAATGCTTGGGCACGATTACATCATTTGTGCCCAAGTGGACTAGGAAATAGAAAAAAAGAAATTGTAAGTACAGTAAAAATATGTTTGTTTAACTAATGAATAAAAGATGATTTCATATCAGTATGCAGAGCTGCATGTTGATGTGATTAGTCAAAGGGGGTAAAGGTCCGCTTTAATGGCTCAGCATCACATGTGGGAGTTATATTGGGCACCCTGTACAAATGCAACATTCAGGGATAAGGCGCTAAAGGGGAGTACTGAGGCACAGTGAGGTGATCTTTTCAGGAAGCTATATATAGCATCCTGCCAACCTCCCCCACCTGCCATGATCTGCTCCCAATATATAGAGAAGCTCCGAAGCCCAGTAATGGCATTACTGGTTCTTAAATAAGGTATGTATGAATGCAGAAAGGTTTTATTTAAAGATGTCAGTAGTATATAGATGAGCGGGGAGAGGAACCAGAGAAGGCAAAATATAAGTATATTAAGCTTCAGCTTTAAAGTATACAATTGTACATTTTAGAATGAGTATTGCTCTTTAACAGTCATTGTTCATTTGTTCTTAAGGTAAACCTTTTGAGAAACAGGCGTTTTATAATGCTCCCCCCAATATAACCTTCAGTATGCTATTCGGGAGACGTTTTGATTATAATAACCCGACCTTTAAGAAAATGATCAATATAATGGATGATGTGGTTAAACTCACTGGACATCCTTCAGCCAAGGTATACTATGTGAAAATCCTAGTTTACAGAAAAGGAAATACTGTTCTCATGTCTATTAAAGATATTTTTCCCTTACGCTGTTTTGGTTCTCATGTTTCCAAACAAGCTCTCGTTTAATGGGTATGTAAACCCTAACAATTCTCCTTTTTGCTACCTTTTGGCCTGATAAATATACCGTTTGATAAGTTAAAACAATACCTGTGATCCAGTTATAGATTCCACAAATTTGTAATCTGTAGTAGAAATCATGAGCGAATAGCCTAGGACAGGAAATATTTTAGCGACAAGATCAATGGGTGAAAAGCCGGAAACAAATTACGGTATCAAAGAAATATGAAAAACTCTTGGGGCTACCACTGGTAAGCTGACATATATGACATTTTAGTTCTTGGAATTAGATACACCTTAAACTAGGCACGGATTGAACCTTCTCAATAGTTTCACGGGGCAGCATCCAAAACAGCATTTTGCTGATTGTTAGCGGAAGTGGCCAGCAGTTAAACAATAAGGAAGGGACTGATTTTTCTTAAAACAATGAGAAGAGGCCAATGGAAGTCTTACACCAATTTCAAGACCCTACTTAAGTACAACCAAGAATAAACTGCAGATTGGTGGGAAATCACCTGGACTGTACACTTGAGTGTTCCTTCTGCTTGCCTATCACTATCAACAACTTCCTGGATTTGTGTCTCTTTCCCTGCTGCTTGATTTTTCAGGACTATATATTCCATCCTGCATTGTTTGCAGTAAGCAGTACTCATGCTACATTGTGGGAAGTTGTTGAGCTGTAGTTCAGATGGCATATTTAGGAAGGTGACACAAGGAAGTGCATATTCTTAGGGCTTAGTGAAGTGGTGTCAGTGTATTGAGGAAGTACATCCTATGAGCATCTTCAATAAGTAGGTTCACAGACTTTTAGATCAATATGGTTATTAGGAGAGGGATATAACTTTAGGACTTTTGATATAGAAATACATTTTCATTTTTAGACTATATATACCCTTTAAATATTTTGTTCTGCTCCTGTGTAAAGGATACTGCTGTAGACACAGACTTATTTTGATACATGGTATAAACACTGGTGAAAACATTCTAACTACCAAGTGCATTTTAGATGAATTACTGTATTTATTTATCTACAGTACTACAATGTGTTCCCAATACTAAAACACTTCTTGAAAACTCCTGGCATTGTTTTGAAGAGGATTGATGAGCTTAATGAAGTTTTGCTTGAGCTATTTAAACAAGCACGAGAGTCTAAATGTGAAGATTCCTTCAGGACTTACAGTGAAGCATTCCTACAGAAAGAAGAAAGGGTAAGTATCCTCCATTACAAATACAGAATGGTTTTGTTACTCTTAAAGATAATCTATGCTGTAGAAGCAAATGACTAGTCATCAGCATTGACTGACTTACCATGCCTTGCTCTGTACTGTGTTCCTGAGGAAGCAATTCTGGTAGAGGCAAGGCTTTACTGTCAGAGTTTCCTGCTAATGATTGGTGGGATAATGATCAGGAAGCAGCAGGAGAGGTGCAGAAAGCTGAGATTCCCAGAATGAATGAAGCAGAACCATGAAGAAGCTTGTTTCTAGCTCCTCAGGTACAGCTTCCTCTCCAGCAAGGAAAACAGTGAGTAAGGCAGTGATGACATCACCAAATCTCTTTCTCAATCTTATAAGTAGCAGTCACAGGCAGCTGTTCCTCCCACCACTGACGGAACTACCAGCGCATCTAGCGCTTCATCAGGAAGTGGAGGACAAACTATCTCCCCAAAGAGGGGCCAGACGGCTCTGACACACTGACGGAGTTTGTGGGGGATATTGGTGAGACCGATGGAAGGGTTCTTGTGGTGCATTCCTCCCTCTCCTTCCTTGATATTTTGTTTATAAAACTATTGGGTCTGTCATTTGGTGCCCCAAAAGCCCCACTGTGTTCTCTATGTTTTTTCTATATTATGATTAGGGGTGTGGCACCAAACACTCAGGATCACAAACCCAACCTTCTTTTGCATAAAGTTTTAAAACAATATATTAAAGACATTTAAAAACATTAAAAAACAAAATGATTATAGATTTGCACACTTGCATAATTGCAAAGCAATGCAATGCTTGAAAGAAAGTGTAACTAGCAAATAGTTCAGGTCAAACAGACATAGGGAGGGGCATATTTTTATAGTTAATGTGATATTCACCAAACATTCACTGCAGATAAATAAATTACAGTTATATCAAATCATGTGCATCAGAAACATTCACCTGCAGCAAATGTTTACTTTATAAACGTGCCCCTATTGTAGTGTGCATTGGAGATTAGCTAATTCTTTTCACTGCTTTGTCTTAAACTGCTTACCAAGAACTATGGAACTCTTGATGCTAACAAGGTCAGAAACACCTATGTTGAAGCCTAAAGAGACTGGACAACATCTAGCATCACCTCGAAGTGAAGGAAAATAAAGCTCCAATAGTGTTTTATTCAGAAAGTCATCTAAAATTGCATTGTAGAGTGGACTGTGGACTGTTCGGTATGGAAGCCTGCGCAACACCTCTGGTTATATTTCTGGCCTGATTCTGCAGTATGTGCCATTTACTGAATTTCCAGAAATTTGGTCTCCTAGATTGCTCTTTTCCCCTCCTTTCCCATGTGAAAACATAGGGGTGGCTATACATAATATATAATATACAAACCAATTATGTATATGCATACCATAGACCTTTCATGACCGTTTATATTTTGGATCCATTCTCTTTGTAGGTCTCCCAGAAACAATATGTACAGTGTTTTGTAATTCCAAGGGAAGTAGGTAACATAGAAATAATGTCTGTCCTTATCACAAGCACAATGAAAGCCTTGCTAAATTTGTTCACAAGGGACAATGAGGAATATTATAATATAAAATGTTTATTAGAAGTATATAAAATGTTATCCAATGTTTGTATATTATTTGCCCAAAAGGAAAAGGGATTGGAGGAAAAAGAAAAGATCTTTACACAGAAGAACATGTTGGCTTCTACATTTGATCTCATGCTTGGTGGTACAGAGACAACCTCCACTACCTTGCAGTGGGGCATCCTGCTCATGATGAAATACCCTCATATACAAAGTAAGGAAATAACACTGAACTCAGGACTCAGAATCAATCAAAGACAAACTTTTTTTTAAAAGCATAGTATCCTAAAGGTATTTGAGAAATCCCACTGACACAATTTCAATGCTGGAAGCCCTACTCAAAGAATTAAAATACAAATAAAAAGATAATCAAAACTCTGTGAATTTGCTGTGCTGGGCTTGTATTTGAATAAGTGTGGAGACTGGCTCTTACAAATTTCAAAGACTTAATCTCTGGTACACATACCCCAGGAAGGTACTTCAGACAAGTCCAAGGAGTAATTATCCATAAGAATTCATAGTTCAGAAAATAGATCCTTTACAATGATAAAAGATTTTCATATTTTTCTTTTTTAAGAAAAAGTTCAGGACGAGATTGAGGATGTGATTGGGCTGGAGCGCCCTCCGAGATGGGATGACCAGAAGGTGCTGCCTTACTGTCTGGCAGTAGTGCATGAAATTCAACGTTTTGGTAACATCATTCAGTACTTAGCACATATTACACCCACAGATATCACCTTCAGAGGCTACACCATACCTAAGGTAAGAATGTAATTCTTTTGTTGAGTAGAGTGAATGGAAAACTTTAGAGCAGGGGTTTCCAAACAGCTGTATAGGTATCCCAGTGAACACTTCCAAAAGGTTAAAGTTATTTCTGTCCAAGAGAGAAGTAAGACATTAAAGCTGAAGAAGTTAAAGTGTAAGAAGACAATAACTTTATAGGCTCTATCTCTGCGATGAACTGAAACCAACTGAGGAAACATGAGAAAAGCTAGGAGCGTCTATCTAGAACTGCACTAACTAGCTCCAAACAGGAGAGGATAAAAGAATATGCTAATAGAACAAATAAACATGTTTCTGTAGCACCACACTAACAATAGATGTCAGTAAATACCACTTAGCAAGAATAGTAAAGCAAATGATAGTTGAGCCACAATATTAAATGTATTTTTGTTGGAAGTGCAACTACTGGAATACAGGGGCGTGTCTATAGTACATAGTGACTATGGCAAACACTGAAATTGTGCCCCTGTCCAAACAACTGACACATTCCAGTTTTGTCACACGCAGACACACACATACACACTAAAGCTGCTGGGCCTGTAAGGCTGGTGCAGAATAGGGAATGTACCACACAGTGTACAGAATGAGGCAGTGTGGGATATAACATGTAGAACAAGATGTATAGAATGAGACAGCATGGACTAGGGGATGTACAGCATGTCAAATGGAATGAGGTGGTGTGGAATAAGGAACATACGGTACTGCATACGGAATGAGGCGGTGTGGAATAGGGAACATACAGCATGGCATATGACGCATACTAAAAGATATTTTTGTACCCTAAAAGAATGATCCCTGCTCCATTCAAATAGCGCCGACCCACAATTGATTGCAGTGACAGCTTAGCCAATAGGTCCCCTGGTCAGGGCCCCAAGGAGGAGGAGAAGTGTGTACCTCTTTAGTTACATTGTGCACCATTCAGACCCCCATCAGTATGGATCCCCATTGATTGCAGTGACACCAAAGTGATTGCAGGGTCCCCTGGTCCCAGGCAAGAGGAGTGGTGTTTGCCTTTTTAGGCCTCTTTCACACATCTAGTGGTGACCTATGTTGTACCACATTAGATCAATCTAGGATCAACGCAAGGACATATAGAAATTTATTGTTTTCTATGTGTGCCATTCAGACCAAAATGGGTGGGCGGGGTGCTGCACTCCGATAAAATGCAAACATGCTGCATTTTATCACAACGCACTTGATGCCACCACACATTGTACACTCCACAAAAAGTTTCTCTTTAAAAAGGAAAAAGTTGTAAATAGTGACAGCTCTGGCAGTGTGCGATACAACACTCACCACCGGAGCTATCACAATGAACTACTCCATCCACTGAAACACAGCGCTCATGTGCACAACTCAATGTGTACACTCCATGCAGGTCCCCAAACTGCAGCACATTGTGGCGACCTGTGGTGGTTGTATCCAGTGCCCAGCAATAAAATGCCCATCATACACATGTTGTGGTGTGAATGGGGCACACAGAAAACTATTGTTTTCTATATGTCCTGGTGGTGACCTGTGTTGATCTGGTGGGAACGAGCCCTTAAGCTGTGCCCCATGCAGATCTCCCCTCAGCTTAGACCCAAAGTGATTGCAGGGACAGACAGCTCTGCTGATCACTGCTGTCACTTGTAGAAAAGCAGCCAGGGCATACAGGGCCAGATTTACTCTCTCTGTGCCCCCAAGGCAAGGTTCTTCAATGCGCCCCCCTACCCGCCAACCCCCCCCCACCCATGGAGAATGGCAGACCTGCAGGCTGCATACAAGTGATCTCGGCAACATCTCCAGGATCACTTGTACAAAACAAGCGGCGGCTTCCCTGCTGTACATTTAGCTCTGCTTGCCCAAAGCAGGGCTAAATGTAGAGAACAACTACCTGCCCGGCACCCAGAACTGCATGTCCCGGGCATCAGGAGATAGGAATTCCACACCCCTGCTGCCCCTCTACTCCCTGCTGCCACAAGGCTGAGCCTTGGTTGGCCTTGTGGGAAATCCGGCCCTGAGGGTATAGGAATACCTACAATACTTACCTCCTCTGCCTGGCTCTGCATTAAATGAGTCATCAGTCAGACAGTGGCAAAGGAAATCAGCAGTGTAACCCTGCCCAGCTCCTTGTTCACATGTGACAGCAGCGATCATCTGCACTGTCTGTCACTGAGGGTCTATGCTAATGGGAGGTCTGAATGGGGCACAGCTTAACTAAAGGGGCAAACATCACCACTGTCCCTGAATGGTGCAGTGCCCCCCTCAAGTGACACCCATGGCACATGCCCTGCCTACCATACCATAGATACTCCACTGACTGAATATGCACCTATAAGTACCGGGTATCAGCTTCTTGCATTCCCTGTACAGAAGGGCTGAAATATGAGAGAAAGAAGCAGCACCAGGAGCCAATCACTTCATGTGCTGGCAAGAAGAATGTAGATAGGAACAGAAAAAACATGGGTTCATCACTATGCCGTTTCTCCTTTCACTGTCCAGTCACAATGGTGGGGAGGGAGAGTTGGGGCAGGTACAGTTAGACATGTGCTCTGTAGGGTGGTTTGATTGATGTTGGCCATCAGATTGAGGACATCCAGTGGTAGAAAAAAAGCACTGCTCAGCTGCACAAGAAATCTATGGATTGGGGTGAATATTTTTACATCTAGTTTTGTTATAATATCTCTTAATGGCCAACTGTTATTTTCAGTTGGAGTTCTGATTTAGGCTCTTATTAACAATTCATCATATCTTAAAAATGTCTAAATAAGCCGATTGAGTTTAAAACTTAAGCAATTGTGTGGAAAATACTTGGACACAATTAAGGCATCTAAACAATAAATGTAAGTAACTGAAGTTGAGCTTGAGCCAAGTTGACCTACTGCATGAGGTCATGAGCAAACACTGGTTTTCAGGAAGAGTTTATGGTACATTGCTTTATTGGACAGGAACTACAGCTTCACACTCGATGTTGCTCTCCTCAAGCAGCAGGCTCAAATAAGCTTATCACTCTCAAAAACCACCTCAAAACCTCAGAGTTTATCATGTAGCTCCCACTCTCTGGAACTCTCTTTCTGTTTAGTCAGTTGGCCATTGTACCTGGATGTGTTTAAATACAGGCTAAAATATACCTGTTTAATATGACATTTGAAGATAAATAAGAGATGTTCCGCTTCACATTTATCTATGAGTAGTTATGGACCATGATTTGGAGAGTGCTTTGCCAGGGGGCTATGACAGCTCTGCTCCCGAATGTCAACAAAAGGGCAGAGAGCTGTCAGAGAATGCCAACAAAAGAATAGAACAAATCTTTGATGTCATGACTAGCTCCGCCTCTTTGTTGACATTCCGGAGGAGAGCTGTCATTTTGCGCCGAGAGTTCTCGAGGATCCATTGTTGTGTCGACACAAATTTCAATTCGTAACAAAACGAATTGCACATGTCTAGTAAGGTCGCTAATCCAATCAGTAAGGTCTGGTCACTGCAAAATGTTTAGCCTCTTCATGTAAAGGTGCCCATACACCTTACAATTATCTGCAGATTTTCTGTGGTCAGATGGAAAAAGTGCAACAGATTGGCCCAGGTGAAGATTACGCCATCCCCTGGTTCTGCAAGAGAAAAGTGTGTTTATTATTGCAGTTTGTAGTAGAAGGACATTTGTTGCCTCTGAAATTGGAATTAAAAGTAATATTATTTAAACATGAGACTAATTGGGACCGATTATGAATACATATAGACGTACATCTGCAGCCGTGTCCCTAGGGGACTATACCCCTCATGTGACCTGTTAGATGGCTCAACTGCATTTTCACACCTCTTGTCACGGGTCTTGTCCACCCTCATACTCTCATGTTATTTGTACCTTTTGTACTTGTTGTACTTGTTACTGGCACCATGTACTTGTTATATGTAATGCTTAAAACCAATAAAACTTTATTATTTTAAAAAAAAGTAATCTTATTTATCTTTCATAGGGAACCCCAATAGTACCCCTTTTTACATCAATTTTATATGATGAAACTAAATGGGACAGCCCCAGGGAATTCAACCCCAATCATTTCCTTGATGCTAATGGGAAGTTTATAAAGAGAGATGAATTCTTTGCTTTCTCTAAAGGTGAGTAAATAAAATACTGACTGCATGACTGTTATTACAAGGGATGCATCAGAACCCAAGCATCAGTACAGTGCAAAGTAAAAAGGAACATAGGTACTTCAAATGCACTTATCTAACTTATTTACAGATAACATATAAGGGTATATTACCTATGATTACCTATAGTCCCACAGTTACACATTGGGTGCAAGTCATAGACAGATCATTGCCTTCTTTTTTCTGCTGTGTGGGAGGCCTAGACTAGCTGGCCCTGCATGCTTACCTCTGCCATGACCTGGATTGTGGTATAGTCAGACTGCATGCTCCACATCTGGTGCCAATTAACAGGCCATAAACTGATGTCAGTGCATTTGGCCTGCGCCTTATCAAAGGTGTTTGTTTCCAATTTGTCTGGCTACTTTGTTATTAAGCTTGCTTTTGTTTGCAACTTTGACTACCCAGACATTCTCCTTCGGCCTGCTGCCTGCCTTGACTTTTTGCCTCACGCACTAAGGTTACACCTTGGCAAGCTTTCCAGAACCCCTACTGATGACACATAGGGTCCACTGTACCCCATTAAACTATGGATCAGTTGCCCCAAAGGATAACAACGTTATTGGTACCCCTAAGATGGGAATCCAGAAGGCAATGAGGGATGGTTGACATCTATTATTGCTGTGTGTTCAGTCAGGAGTGGAGGATTTGTGTAAGTGAATAGAGGCCAGTCTCACAAAAGCCCCATCCATACACATCCATCCCTCCTGCCCCAGTACACAGCAAGGAATAAAAATGCTGCACTTACCACACATGGGCTTGGTAGTGCAGGAAAATACAGTGTTCATGTAAGCCTAATTTTGCCCTGATAACCACTTATATTTTTTATTATACACAGGACGCAGGGTGTGTGCTGGGGAGAGTCTTGCCAGGATGGAGCTTTTCCTGTTCTTCACCGGAATGCTACAGAAGTTTACCTTCACCACTCCACCAGGAGTAAAAAAGGAAGATTTGACCCTTGATCCAGATGCTTTCTTCATTATGAGACCTAAGAGCTACCATGTTGTTGCTACACCCAGAATATAGACAGTTGCAGATTTAAAATAATGATATGCAGTTTGCGGTTTATTTTTAAGAGGCCCCCGTAACTCAATGGTCTTGGGTGCAATGTAGTATGGGGGCCGTAGTATGTGGGCCTTCTACACTGTGGAGCACTTTGCTGTTCACAAGCTGGTTCTCTGCTTTATGTCAGGGCGATTCACTAGACATCTCGTTTTGCTTGCTTGTGTGTCAAACTTTGGCAATTGTGCATTTCATAACATAGTCAATTTCTGCATCATATATTGTGATAGTCATGCTGACAGCATTTTGGGAATTTCAGCAGCATATTTAGAAGACAGTATTTGTAAATAAAGGTTTTACATTTACTGTGAAAGTAGGCTATATCACATTTAAATACCAGATAATTTAGCCATATAAAGTAGATGAACTTCCATAGGTCAAGTAAGCAAGGACTTGCAATCCTAGTATATCTTTTTATGGAGGGTGTACATATTTTGAGGCTTGCAATTTCAAAATGTCTGGAGTGCTATAAATCTATTAATTATTCTAGGTCTAATAACGCAGACCACCAATGCTGGGATGAGGCTATTGTTACAGCCAGCCACTGGCCACCAATATTTGGGGAGAAATAATTTGACCACCATTGATGGGGGTTAACCTTACTGCTATTGACCACCAATGAACAAAAGATTATTGTGGCCACATACACCAGTGCTTGGGGTTGTTATTGCTGCCAATGACACCACTGTTTAGGGATACTATTACTGCCAATGACATGATTGCTGGGGCAATGTGTGCTCTCACTCTAAAATCCATGAAGTAGCACCCACTTTATTGGCCAAGCCTCAAGGTGTGTGGTGGGGGAGCACGCTATGCATACCATATTATTTTTAATTTGATACCTTCAAGTTGTCCCTTCTAAATATACATGCATAGCTTGGTACCTTTTGTCTTTATACCTTGAATATTCTCCTCTTGTTCCAAAAGTATGTAACCAGTTGTTTAAGGGCATGATAAAAATAGGGGCATGATTTTGTGGTTGTTGCTTCAAATGGGGATATCATTTTGTGGATTTGGTTATAAGGGGCAGTGGCCAGTAGTGTGTATCCGCAGATTTTATTTTGAAAACCTGGTATCCATAGAATAAAAGGATTGATCATTGCAAGAAAACTGTGTCATTTTGATGGACTAAATAAGATTGTCATCGTATGCGAAATCTATACAGTACTGCATGCCATGCTTGCTGCATAATTAATTCAGAATCTCTCCAAGCTGATATAGCAGTCCTCAGTCCTGTTAGCAAGCAAGGGAGAAGTATAAATGTTATGTGGTGCTTGCTAGATCATAGTGCTTCTGCTTACTGAGCCTCATACATGTGTAATATCAGCTGAGGATTTCCAGGGAAAATCACCGATACTGCAATTTTTGTCACTGGTAATGTGTGTTCTTACAAATATCCCCACTCATCCTCATAGTTCTAGCCGACCTGTGACAATGAAACTGTCACAGGTCGGCTCAGTAGATCGGGAAGTGAGTGAACACATACCGGCGTTCGCTCACTTCTCTATCCTGTCACGGCAGAGAGCCGTGACAGGGGAGGGGCTGGATTCCCCCCTCCCCGCTCCGATCCTCCAGCGCTGACTGGCAGAACGGACGGGGGAGGGGGCGGGTATCTCTGCACCAACAAAGATAACGGATTTATGAAAGTATAACATATCTGTTACACTGTCCTTCTACTCTGTAAAGTTAGTTAAATAGGTTCTGAATGGGTAGAGGTACACTTTAAATCATGACAGTTACTGGCACATGTTAAAAGTTCCTTATCATAAATATATTTATAAAAGGGTAGCTTAGTTGAAATATGGGGACAATCTGTATGTGCCCATTCATCCAAAATAATATTTATGAAGTCAGGAACTAATGTGGGAGGAGAAGACCTAGCTTACAAATGAATTGCAAAGATTTTCAGTAGGGTTGAGGTCAGGGCTATGTGCAATTTATTAAAGTTCCTCTACACAAAACTCATCAAATCATGTATTTATGGACCTTACTTTGTGTACAAGGGGACAGTTATTCTAGAACAAAAAAGGGTCTTTCCCAAAATGTTACTACAAGGTCAGAAGTGCACACTGTCGAAAATGTATTTGTATGATGTATTAACAATAGCCTTTGCTAGAAACACCTGGAGGTGTGTCCACATACTTTTGGTCATATATTTATCTTGCTTTCCCTTCTTACTTCATTGATCCCATGCATGGAAGTCCTAGGTCATGCTCGGTGCTAGTGACACTGCAAACAAAAGTTTGGTCTTCTGTTCATGGACAATGTAAAGGCTTTGTGGAAGAAAGAACACAAAGTTTGTTTTGTTACAAGGTTGTAGCAATCATGGACTGTAAGTATTGCGATCCAGTAACATTTAATTCTGCATTTAGATTCTTCTCAGAAACATTGTTTTCCAAGCTACTTTAGCTTACTATTGGCCCCTCTAGTCATTCCTCTTCTTTGACTTTGCCCCTTAGAAACTTACCTTTGACCAGTGGGAATGGGAGCATATTCAGGTGCGCAGAATCCTGAAGCTTTGTACAACAGTTTTGGTGGTTTAACAGGTCTCCTGTAATCACTTTGGAGCTCTACACCCTCCTTGTTACATTTTTTGTTATGATGTTAGTATGGCCCTGGCACCCAACAGGAAATTTGTAAATCTCAGTAACATCAGTGATCTCTAGCAGTCCCGTGTATAATGTTCCCAGTTTCTGAGTATCTTCTACAGCATGACTCCAGTCTCCAGCCACTCTTGTAGCACAGCCTTTGACCATTTCCACTAGTATGTCTTTTATCTATGACAGTCTTGTGCACCATTACATATAATGAATATTATATGCAGCCTTTTGGTAATTGCAGAGGCCATATTTAAAGCCCCCTATACCTTGTACATTCTTCTCAACCTGTAGTAGGGGTTGGTTAACCGGTTTAGAGCTGGATGGACATTGTCTAAATTTAAAAGTTACTTTTTGGCTATTGTTAACTGTGCCCTGTGCTGTTAAAGAGGGGTCATTTGGATAATGTTTTGCAAAAATGTATTATTGTCAATAAAATTTGGGTAACCCCTAATAATGTAGCCGTTCAAGCAATAAATTCTAACATTCCAGTTTATGTGATGTTGGCACTGTCTGGCTCCTAATTTACCATCCCAATGATCTGGGCCTAGGGTAGAAAAGTAAGAGGGGGGTCTGAGACACTTGTCAGCATAAAAGATTATTTTACAAGATTCCTTTTCCAGGCCGTCATCTTCTTGCCCAGCTTCCTCTGGATATACCCACCAGCACTGCTTCTGCAATTTCCTGCGCCTTTAGCACATGCCATTCCCTGGGGCATGGCCCAGGAGAGTAGGAGCACTCTGGAGAGTTGTTTCATAATTTTCTTACCATCCCTTAGTCCCACCACTGAACACTCCTCAGCGATTGGCTGGAAATGATTAACATTCATAACTTTGAAATTGTTCTTCCCACTCGGACTACTGGAACCTCCTCAATGATAGCAGGAGTCGAAGCCCTGAGTCTGAGTCTGAGCTGTAAAAGGAACACTAAATATACCTAATGACACTCTAGTTTGGGGCAGAGTCCTTACAATCAGCCTGTGTTGAAAGGTATCAGTATTCAAATGTCTGTATAGTCTATATACACAAACATAGATAGATAGGAAGTCCCTCCGCACTCCTCACAACGCTCCTGGCCTGTACAATAATGGTGCTCGCAGTGATGACCACGGATGGCGCCGTGAAGACACAAGAAAGAGGACAAGAATCACCATCACTCAGTAATATCATTCAATATGTCCATTTATTTGGACAAATCGTCACAATGAAAGAAGCCCAAATTTCGGGGCCACACAGGGTCCCTTCATCAGGGCAGGAAGAGGTGACGGTCACATCTTCATGCCCTGATGAAGGGACCCTGTGTGGCCCCGAAACATTGGCTTCTTTCATTGTGATGATTTGTCCAAATAAATGGACATATTGAATGATATTACTGAGTGCTGGTGCTTTTTGTCCTCTATATACACAAACAAACTATATGCCAGAGAACACGAATTTGAACAACGTAAAAGAATAGCTTATGACCACACAATTCTGTGAGTTCTATTTGTAATGATTTTCTTTTGTTTCCCGTGAAAGCTAAATAGATGTAGAATGATATACAATGAATAAACATGCACAATAATTTCAGCTGAACATGCATGCTTATTTCATTGAGCGCCAATCTGTGGTGTTTTAGTCATCCTAGCACAATGAATTCTGATTGGTTGCTATGGCCTTGTAAAATAATTAGCACATCAATAAGAACTCATTATTGAATAAGGCCATGACAGTTCTTAAACTTAAGGTCTTCCTTAGGTTTAGAGCACCCTATTCAGATTTTTTAACTGAAAGTTTGACAATTAAATATCATTTTTGCACTAATGCCTTAAAATAGACTTGCATGTGTGCACTTTTAGGTAGCATTACAATAAGGATTAACTTTTTATAACTTTCCATGTATGCATTTTTAATTTACATTTATAGAATCATCTCAATAAAGAATTAGATACACTGGAAAATGATTTATTTGTATTTGTTTAGTTTAGTTTCTGATTTTTTGTTATTTTGTTGTTTGGGATTGAACCCAAACACTACAGTATACAGAGGGACCTATTTAGACAGTGTGGCTTCCACATATTTTGCAAAAGAAGTGCAACTAATCCTCTGTGTTTAACTCAAATTGTTAGTGTATTTTTTTTTTTTTGCAGTCTAACTGGTAAGTATGCTGGTAAATTTTTGTGCTTGTAATTTGCATGCCTATTATGCAGGGATAAGCACGGACCAAGGCTGTGGCGGATATTTTCCAAAGTACAGACCTTAGTGAAGGACACCACACTGGGGTGGGGGCCCACTAGGGGGGAAACGTTTGCAGAGGACAGCAGCAAGCAGCTGGTGCCCAAGGCTGATAGGTTTACTGTATGTCTGGGCAAAATAAAAGACAAATCAAGAAAAAAAACATAGTCAGTACATCTGTGCAATATATGCACTTTTCCACATGTCATCCCTTTAAAAATACAATATGGAAAAATTTCTTTTGATCTGCCAAAATCCAGTGTTCTCCTAACTTCATGTTAGATAGGACTGGCCAGTGGCAGACCTAAGAAACAAAGGGCCCTGGTGCAAGATTTTTTTTTTCTTCCCTCCCCCTTCATAAGCCCATTGGCCCATGCGACCATGCAAGCCAGTCCAATGACCCCCCCTAGTCACATACTATTATTATACATACAGTATATACACTGAGTGGCCAGATTATTAAATTAGCTATAATTAGCTATAATTTTGCGCTGAAATTGCTAGAGGGCCAGACCATTATAAATAGGGAAGCAGGTTGTTTATCACGACACTAGAAGTGATTTTTTTTCTGAAGATATGGGTAAACAACGCAATTTAACAGCCTTTGAACGTGGGTTGATTGTTGGCGCTCGGAGCCATGGAGCGAGTATCAGCAAAACAGCAGAATTTGTTAAATGTTCAAGAGCAGCTGTTGTTAAAGTGTTTAAAGACTGGACTGTCAGCCGAAAATCTGGGTCTGAACATGCGAATTGTGACCGTCAGTGACTAGTCAATGTTAGGGCAGAACGGAAAGTGGCAAGACAACAAGACAAGGTACAAGACAACAGAAGGGCAGCAGTGCAGTGTCAGATTCCTTGCATCACCTTTCAACATCTCGTGGAGTCACGAGGCGGCCCAACAAAGTCATCTCGTGGAGTCATCTCGTGGCCCAACGAAGTACTGATGGAGTGGTCATAATAATCTGGCCACTCAGTGTATAGCTCTTACATATACCGCAGTGCTGTACGGAGAACACTGAGCCAGTCACATCAGTCTGCACCAGAGAAGCTTACACTCTAATGTTCCCACACAGTCACACATTTTTATTACTAGGGATACACCAATACCATATTTTCCAGACCGAGTACGAATACTGATACTTTTCCTCAAGTACTTGCCGATACCAGTTACCAATAACTTTTTTTAGCATCATGTCACAGTTTTTCGAAAACAATACAGACTAATGATTTTAGCATAGTGATCGAGTGCCAGGGCCCTGTCCCAGCTGCAAACGCTGAGTCCCTGGTAGTTCTGCCGCTGACTCAAACCTGCAGAGGGACTACAAATCCCAGCAATATATTATACATCAATGCAGAATAAACCATTCTATAGAGAACTACAAACCCTTTTTGTCTCTCTCCACGTGCATACATTGATTTCTTTCACAGCAAATAATTCTGGTGTCTTGACCCCCAAAAGCCTTGCCACACACTGAGGGAAATGTATTAATACTGGGATAGACAGAACTTGGAGCAATTGCCCATAGTAACCAATCAGCTTCTATTTTTCATTTTCAAAGCTTAACTGACCAAACTGAAGAGAGAATCAGATTGAATTCTGTGGACAACTGTTTCAGATTCCGTCTGCTCTAGTTTTGGATTTCACTATGTGAAGGGAAAGGACTCCTGGGAGATGTACTGTAGTTCTGGAGGCGTGCCTACACAGGGGCGGGCCTACAGCTGGTGCAGCAGGTGCGTCTATACCAGGGCCCGAGCCTGGAGGGCCCAGTATCCTCTAACAGAGATGGTGGAGCTTGCCGATCCGATGGTATTCGGTGGCCGAGTGTCGAGTCATCTGATCATCCGACACTCCCGGCGCATAGATGGGGGGCCTGCCGGATACTGATCTGATCATCCAACGCTCCCAGCGCAGAGATGGGGGGGCCTGCTGGCCGCCGGATACCGATGCCGACACTCCAGGCGCAGAGATGATGGGACCCGCTGGCCGTCTAAAGCGGGGGAACGAAGGGAGCCGGGGAACGAAGAAGCCTGCAGGCACATCATGGGGCAGCGATGGGGCATCGGCCGTGAGGACCCAGTAAGCAGCCGCCTGAGCACACAGGTACTGCTGTCTCCCACAGACACTGGAGTGTTTTTCTGCAGCCTCCCCCACCAGGAAACAGTTGAAGACCAGCCAGTAAATACAGTGGTACCTCGGTTCACGGATTAAATTAGTTCCACGATTCTGGTCGCGAATTGAATTGGTTGCGAACCGAATCAAACTGTGAACAGACAATGTCAGAGCGGGGCAGATGGCTGAGGTTGTGTTCATCACCCGATGCAGAGTTTGCGAACGGAAGCAAAATTTTGCTGCACTACCTGTTGACGAACCGAATTGTTCGCAAACAGAAGCATTCGTGAACCGAGGTACCACTGTAATTCATTAAAATTCAAAAAATCTCGCACAAGCGCCCTTTGTTCTTTAGGTCCGCCACTGTGCCTACATAAACAGGAATTATGCTTCCAGCAGAAGCCACTGCAAGAATTTTACAATGTGATGTCACAAGTGATGTCAAGCTGTTTCTTGCTATAGGAACACTGTAAAAGAAACAATCCTGGGGCATGCTGTAGAGGGCTAATGCCCAGACAAATCCTTTTGTCTCTGCTTTTACCATGCAGAGGAAAAGCAACAGTTTCTCCTAAATGATGTCCCCAGCATGCAGGAACAAGGAGAAGTCTGTTGTAAACTCCTAGTTCTTCTTCGCGATTATACCGGAATAAGGACACTTTCCCTACCACCATGCTGAGGAACAATGCTGGAAACTGGTCACTGGCCATTCTGTCACCCAGACCTGCATAGTCGGAGAAAGGGGAAGAAGTCACTTGCTCAAACAATTCCCAGAAATACTGAATATTCTCTTTTGCTCCAGGTGGCCGAAAGGACAGCGTGCACAGGAAAGGCGAGTATATCCTGGGGTATGAAAGATGTAGGCATTTGACTGAAACTGTTGCTTTACTTTGCATAGGTAAGACGCGGGTTCACTTTAAAAAAGCCATTTTATTCAACTAAATTCTCATGGATGTATTGTTACACGGGCACTTCAGCACTGAAATCTGAGATACAGATGTATTCTACTTAGACATATTTACCACATTTTGCTCTTAGATTAATAAGGATTGGCCATTCAAAGCTGTTGCCAAAGGCAATATGTATTTATATGGATCATTAATTCCACGGTGATCCGATGTCAAAATATTCCGAATGAGAAATAACAAAGATGGTGCCAGAAAATTAGGATTAGTTTGGTTGCCATGGCAATGCTACATCTTTCCTGCCCTCTAATTATTATAAAAGATAAGCTCCAGGCAGTGACACAGTCATAAAATTAATCAAACTGTGTGTGTGTGTGTGTGTGTTTTTTTATGTGTGTGTGTGGTGTGCGCCAAAGGATTTGTAATCTGAACTTTTCATTTTTGTGATAAAGGCACCACTGGCAGATAGATGGCCTATATTCCCTAAACACTACCATTGGCATCGGTTAATTTTGCATGTAGTCCTTTTTTTTTCTTCTGATCTGCAGGAAGTATTTAAGCCAGCCATACACCTGTGCAGGGCCGTAGATAATTTTTTTTGCTGGGGGGGGTTCAGCTTCCTCAAATTATAAGATTTTATCTAGCAGACACACCAAGGTTTGAAAAAAATATACCAGCCATATCATTCCTAAACCAATCCTTTACCCTGAGCAATACTGATTTTGTTGTTCGACACCATATGGATAAAAACCATGTTTTCAAAAGACTTTTAATTGGTACCAATTCACACAAACCACTTAGTATACACTTATTGGGATTTTTTTTTTTTTTTACCAAAAACATTTAGCAGAATAAATGTTGGCCTAATTTTATGAAGAAATTTGATTTTATTTGATATTTTGTATAACAAAAAGTTGAAAATATTTATTTCCCACCATTTTATTTTATTCATTTATATAAAAAAATGAAATAAATAAAAACCAGCGGCGATCAAATAGCACCAAAAGAAAGCTCTATTTGGGTAAAAAATTAGGCGCCCGTGGGAAAGTCTTTCATTAGCGCCCCCCACAAATCAATCCATAGTTCAATGCTCTAGACAAACTGTTCCCTTGCCTATGTTTTCCCTTACTGATCCACCTTCAAATCCCCTCATTCTCCAGTGCTGCTTTGTTAATTTAGGAGCCACTTCTGGGCTTGTTTCAATTTTCAAGACATTGCTCCTTCTAATCTGTCATGGAGGAGAGACTTGAGTGATTTCAAGCCTACACTCCATGGTGGTTCCGGAGGGGTGCTGCCGCACCAAGAGAAAGGAGAACAGAAGCGGGTCTAAAGCCACTGATCCACCATGGAGGCCCAACACATAGCAATATATTATACAGCAATACAGAATACCAACAACTATAGAGGACTACAAATCTCAGGAATACATTATATAGCAACGCAGAATAATATGAAGTTACATACTCTGTGTTGCTCAGTCTGAGGACGGCTGTGCGGAGTCTGAGGACGGCTATGCGGAGTCTGAGTACAGCTGTGCGGAGTCTGAGGACGGCTGTGCGGAGTCTGAAGATGGGAGTTGAGCTGCAACAACTATTCGATTTAGTAGATATAAATCAACGATGGAAAACATTGTCAACGTTTTCCATCGTCGATTAGTCGGCTATCAATTGAATTGCTTGTTCGCGGTTCCACACACGAGCCGCACGCCGCTTAAGCCACACAAGCCGCGCACGCTGAGGACATGCCTCTGCTCCTCTCCTCCCTGTGAGCTTCCTGACTCACCGCTGCCCGCTAACAATCAAGGGCCCACGATTCAGTAAGTCACTCAGGAACGAGCGCAGGTCAGCAGTCAGCCCATGTCCGGGCCGTTGGCCAGGAAGGCACAGGCAAAGGGCCAGATATGGCATGCGGGCCATAAAATGCCCAGGTCTGCCCTATAGGAAGGCAGGGGGTGATAGATGAGTTTGAATATTTGATTCCCCAGACAGTCCTCATCGGCTGTGTTCTGCTGCAGACTTCTGAAGTATATCACTCCCAGTGTACCCATAGAGCAGACCTGGGCATGTGCTGCTATGAGAGCCATAAACTGAACGTTATTACTGAAAGGAGGGAACCGCCCAACACCACCACCATGGGGAGAATCTAAATCTTTTTAATGTTCCGTTTTGAAAAAATATATATATATAACTGGTCGGTGGTATTCTGCATTGTGCCGCTGTATTATATAGTGCCACACTGCAGAACACCAGCAGCTATAGAGGAACAACAAATCCCAGCAATAATACATTAAACAGCCTGTATAATGTACTAATGCTGTGATTTGGTGTTCCTCTATAACTGGTCAGTGGTATTCTGTATTGTGCCGTATAATCATTATACAGCGCAAAGCAGAATACCATAAGCTATAGAGGACAACAAATCCCAGCAACAATAAATTATACAGCGCAATGGAGAATAACACCAGCTATAGAGGAATACATCAGATCCCAGCAATAGTACATGATATACAGTGCAATGCAGAATACCAGCAGCTACAGAGGACTACAAATCCCAGCAATAGTACATTATAGTATAATATACTATTGCTGGAATTTGTTGTATTACTATATAGCTGCTGGTATTCTGTATTGTGCCGTATAATCATTATACAGCGCACTGCAGAATACCACCAGCTATAGAGGACTACAAATCCCAGCAATAATAAATTATACAGCACAATTCAGAATAACGCCAGCTACAGAGGACTACAAATCCCAGCAATAGTACAATGTACTAATTCTGCAATTTGTTGTATTCCTCTGAAGCTGCTGGTATTCTGCACTGCGCCGCTGTATAATGTACTATATTGCACACCACACTTTTTTTCTACTTCCACCGCTCCAAGCTTGCCCCCGTCATGGACTACAATCTCAATACAAACTTGTAGTCCATCACTGGAGCTTTTTTTTTATCCGATTAATCGAACTTAATAATCAGCTAACTAATTTATTTTGAAAATAATCGTTAGCTGCAACCCTACTCAGGAGGGCTGTGGGGAGTCTCAGGTGGGCTATGCGTGGGTCTCAGTTGGGCTGTGCAGGGTCTCGGGTGGGCTGTGCAGAGTTTCAGGTTGGCTGGGGGGGTCTCAGGGTGCCTGGTGGGCTGTGTGGAGTCTCAGGTGGGCCGGGGGAGTCTCAGGTGGCCTGTGGGGGTCTCAGGTGGGCTGTGGGAGTCTCAGGTGTGCTGGTGGGGTCTCAAGTCTGGCTCTGCGGATTATTATTTTTTATTGTTTTTTTTACTTTTTATCAGTTTTTTTTATTTTAATTTATTTTATTTTATTTCACTTAACTTTATTGCTATCACACAGGGGTTAACACATTCTTTATGAGCCTGCCCTCCAGTACAGATTGTGGACTCAGGCCCGGTGCAGGCCTACGCAATCCGGGAACGCGAGTCCTGGGATCGCAGGCCGCGATTGCCGTGCAGCCCCATTGATTAAAAGGGGTGACATCCGCACAGCAATCGCAGAAAAAAGGGAAACAAAGCGCGGCTGTTTTAGCGCAATCCGGCGGGCGCAACTGGGGTGCAATTAGAAAATAATGGCACACCTACAGCGTGATCGGTGCACACCTAGGCGACTACTGACCGGGCGGAATCGTGCGGTGATGTGTCGTCTAGGTGTGCGCAGACACTTAGGAACACACTAGACTTGGAGCATAGGAAAGCACTAGACTCTGGACTTTGCAACAAAGTGGACTTTGTTGCAAAGTCCCCCCTCCTCCCCTGCTACCTGATTGCCTGCTCTGTCTCTATGCAGCCTTCTGATCTTTCCTACCCCCCCCCCCCCTTATCTACGCCCCTGCACCTGTGGCTGTCTGAGTCCCTGAACAGTTACTGCATTTGACTAGATTCAGTCACTGTTCAGCTACCAGTTTTCCACCTGGCTCCCCCAGTTTTTAGTTGACTTTTCTGTAGCCTGGTGGTGCCAACAGGGCCACCCGAGACTTGAATTTTCCAACTCATTTAGCAGGAATCGGATGTAATTTAAGCCCTGTATGGCTAGTTATAGGCTGGAGTCGGCCTAAATGTTTCTTCATTGGTAGTTGTCCCCAGATTTGAGTGGTTACTGCTACTGGCAGCTGTCTGTACTGTACTAGTTAATAGAAGTTATCAATATGTAACAATGCAGCTAATTACCAGGAGGCTCGTTCTGGTGGTGTAAGTTGGAGAGATGTTCAATATTTGGCACACATTTTGCTGCATGGTCTTAGTGCATGGGCAGCCTGCCCATGAAGATGGTGTGCTGGAGTCTGTGTCTTTAGGGCCTAGGGCCCAGGCCCAGGGAGGTTGTGTGCTGCGGATGTCTCTCTTCTTGGGAATCTACAGAAGGTTACATTATTTAACTATACTAGTTCTACTATACTATACTAGTTCTACATGTGTTGACACTGTACATTGTTACCTGTTGGAAAGCTGCTGCAGATAAGTCTTACCAGTCAAGGTGTTGCTGCATATATGGCTGAGACCATCTTGTTTTATTGGAAAAGAAGGAGGAAATTACATCATAACCATGTAGTTCTACTAGGAAGGGCATTTTAGTATACACGAATAAACAAAATGCTGTCTCTTAAAGGTGAAACTACTAATCATAGTATAGTATACGAAAATGGTTGTTGCACTTACAGTATGTCTGTACAATCAGCATGCTGACCCCCCCCCCCCCACTCAACAATTATTTTCAGGCTCATGTCTTGTTTTAGGTACTGCATGACTCTTTTAATAGCATTCCAATTCCTTTGCTGTGGTATACATGTACATCCGCAGAGAAGACATGGTAGATCCTATATCTGAACGTGTAATGATTGCATTGTATAAAAGTTCCTCCACTGCTTGTCTGTACTGTCCATTGTTAGGTACAAAATGTTCTTTTTGTTCCACCTTCAGGTGAACTATTTCCATTGGTGCACTTTCTTTATCTGCAGCTTTATTCCACAATTTGCTTCTCATGAACAGGTAGATTCTGAGTACGTATTATACAGGAAATCTGCACAATGGTACTTCTCTTGTTCTGTATGCTGGGTGTAATTCTAAGTAACTGTTCTTACTCTGTAAGCATGAACAATACACAGTAGTATTTATTTTATTCTGTATACTGTGTGTTATTTTTATTGTCTGCTTTTACTCTATGTGTGAATGTTACTTATCACTTCTGATCTATATTCTAATATAGTGCTAATTCTGTTTAGGTGTTTTTGGTTTTAAGTTAAATTTTTTATAAGTTTTTGATGGAATTAAAAGGAAATATGGAAGGAAGCAATGAAGGAACATTTATTTTTTTGGAAAAAAAATCTGTTTTCGGAGGCCCACCGATGACATGCTTGACCAAAATTCACCAATATCTTAAAACGGTTGTGTTTTATTAGAATCTTTTGAGTAGGTTTGGATAAAGGAATAGACAACAACACAGGCTCTAGCACTTCCTGACTCTATATGCAATTAATAAGTAGTATTTCCAGTACACCATCTTCTGAGTA
Organism: Nanorana parkeri; assembly: GCF_000935625.1. NCBI lineage: Eukaryota > Metazoa > Chordata > Amphibia > Anura > Dicroglossidae > Nanorana > Nanorana parkeri. The sequence continues at coordinate 717,857 of NW_017306271.1, read as the reverse complement.
GGTTTGGATAAAGGAATAGACAACAACATAGGCTCTAGCACTTCCTGACTCTATATGCAATTAATAAGTAGTATTTCCATGGAGCAGTAAAGAAGATTCATTCCTTGGGGTCATCCCTCAGCTCACACAAAGGGGGTTATTCACAGAGGAGCCGAAGGATCCAGACGTAGCTACGGCTGATCCTTCGACTCTCATCGGCCGCCGGAGCCCTTCGGTTCAGTTGAACCGAAGGGCTGCTGTACGGGCCACTCACAATATGCACAATGAAGAAAACGAGGAAGCCCTTAAGGTGCATGAGAGCGTAAAACAAAACAAAGAAAGCAGAGCATGTTTTAGCTGTAAAAAGACTTGTCAGGTGAAAAAGGACTGTTCAAATTGGAAAGCCGAGCAGAGAAAGTGAGAGTCACCTGCAAGAGAAAGAGCTAAGGCAGTCACAAAGTGCAGCTCTACCTTTAAAGTGATTCAAATCAGTATATCACACGGATGATGTATTGACTCGGCACAACAAGTCACATGACTAATGATGAGACCTTTTTCACAGAAATTGATTTAATTGCAAAGGACAACATTTTCTTAGCAAACAGGAAAAGTATTACTGCGGAAGGGAACGGTCTAGGATTCTTGAACTACATCACTCCGTCAGGGGACAAGCAGAGTATCCTCATGAAAAATGTACTGTATGTCCCAGTCCTAGAAGGAAGCCTTCTATCAGTGAAAATCCTTGCTATTAATGATCTCACAGTTCAATTCCAGAGGTGATGAATGTACAATCCGAAACAATAAGCAAATCCTCGCAAAAGGGAAAATTGGACGAACACCTACAGACTCATCATCCCAGACTAACAAGTCAAGACAGCCACTCATAATCCACACAACAAATGTATCCATCTATGGCACAGACGACTAGGGCACCGAAACCCAGAAGCCATAAAAGATATTAAGAGAGGCTTATCAGAAGATATAATTGTACTGCCTTGCCAAATGCTCATGACGTGCAAATGCTCTATGGAAGCAAAGGCCACATGTACCCCACTTCCACAGGCCACCCAAAGAAAGAACACCCACCCCATGGAGCTCATACACAGCGATGTGTGCGGACCAATAAAAACTCCAACATCAGGCATGAACAGATATCTACTGACTTTCATTGATGATTATTCCAAGCACACAACAATTTATCTGATGAAGCACAAGAATTAAACATCAGAAAAACTTCAAGGGTTTGTAGCCATGTCTAGCAACAAATTCCAATGGGAACCAGGAATTATATGCACTGATAATGGAGGGGAATACATCAGTAAGGAAGTGGAATCATACCTGAAGAAACAGGGTATAGTAGATCAGACAACCACACCATACACTACTGAACAAAATGGTGTAGCAGAACGGAAAAATCGCTCTTATAGAAATGGCAAGATGCATGCTGTCAGACAACAACCTACCTAAGAAGTACTGGGGAGAAGCAATCATGACTGCAACACACCTACAGAACAGACTACCATCAAAAGCCGTAGAAAGCACCCCATTTGAAATGTGGCATGAATCAGAGCCTAGTCTAGGGCACAATAGAGTGTTTGTATGTAAAGCTTACACCCATATTCCAAAGGAGAAGTGATCCAAGTTGGAGAACTTGGGTGGAGGATCCTATATCCCTAACTTTCACTATAGCCCACCAGAATACCTTCAATTGCTCTTTCTCCAACTTTGGAGAAAGGGGACACTTTAATGGGGACACCGAATGTAAGGGGACACTCTGATGGGAACACCTAATGTAAGGGGGCATTCTGATGGGGACACCTAATGTAAGGGGGCAGTCTGATCAGGACACCTAATGTATGGGGGCACTCTGATGGGGACAACTGATGGAAGGGGCACTCTGATAGGGACACCTAACGTAAGGGGGCACTCTGATGGGGTCAGCTAATGTAAGGGGGCACTCTGATGAGGACAACTAATAAGTCATTGTCCCCATCAGAGTGCCCTCTTACACTCGTTGTCCATAGAGTGCCCCTTTAAAATGCTGCTATCATATCCTGGAGCCCTAGCAGCAAGGAGGCAATGCTGAGAGGGGATGAGAGGCAGTACTGGGCAAGGATGAGTGGGGGTGAGAAGCGCAGGGAGGCGGGGACCTGACGAGCCGTTAGGCAGGACAGACTTCGGGCTGCAAGGGAGGACGGAAGATGATACTCTGATAATAGAGTATGAAGATGATAAGCTGATGTCATTGGTTGCTAGGAACGCTGTAGTCCTAGCAAACAATGAATGAGGAGGAATAGGGACCTGCAGTGGGTTATGGTTGGCTGTGGATGCGCTGGTCTCCTTGGTGGCCGCATTCACTGTCAGCCAGTCATAACCTATTCGGCAACGCGGTCCGGCTTCGTACCATGGTCCGCCATTTAGGAACCCCTGCTATATACCATTCATTAATTTGTTTACATGATTATTACTATTAACTTTTTGGGATGGCTTAAACATATCCCCAACAATATTATTAGTATCAATCGATGCTGAAATACTTCATGTAAATGGATTAGAAATAGTTGAAACTTTTCTCCGTGAATTGGGTGCCGGATATCATGAATATAATTGCTTTTGTGATGAATTGTTTAACGTGATGCAATCAACAATAATGTGTATCACAAAAATGTATCTATTATTCTATGATCTATCGATTGCTCTGTCTATCTATTTATCATCTTACACATTTTGTATACAAGTTTCTAAATGTCAAGCTTTCCTGCAAAAAGTTGGGATTGCAAATATTTGACCATTACAGAAATCACTAATTTGAATCTTTTTTGTTACATTTTGTCAGTTTGTTTCATCTAGACTGGGGCACCTGTAGTATTCCTGGTACTGAAGCGAGCCGCATATGTGGCTGGTATTTTTCTTTATATTTTTTTTTCATTGGGAAATTAAATTTACAATATTTTACAATGTACACCATTATAAGATAATACAATTTCAGCTAAATACACAGTAGTCATTAATTAAATATGAGTTTCCATAAGTTTCTCTCTTGTTCTAGTTCTATGGTGCAGGTAACTCTCTATAAAAGCTAGAGCATAGCCCTATATTTTGTGTTCACATGTGGGTTATCCCCAATTGGGGGGGGGGGGGGGGTCTGGGGGGGAAAACTCGCTT
>NW_017306271.1:712748-714572 GCF_000935625.1 Nanorana parkeri | reverse complement strand
GTAAAGTGCATTTTTAGGTTTAGCAGTGGTAGGTCACAGATGTCTATAAATGACACAATAATACTAATTATTTATTAGTAAACAACATCTCCCTACAAATGTTCTTGTTCAAATGTTCCTGGAAATTCCCACTGACAATCATGTTTTAATTTATCTTGTTGTGCTCTGCCACCTTGTGTTCATTTTATACAACTGCAGGAAACTCATTCAGTTGCTTTTGTTTTTTGGTTTGCTTGCTTTATGAAATGGAAATGATTGTTATATGATTGTTATAGTTGATATATGTTTTTCAGTTAGCAAAGACTTATGGTACATTCTTCACATTCCATTTTGGGAGAACAAAAGCTGTGGTTCAGGTTGGGTATGACGCCAATCAAGAGGCCCTAGTAAAAGCTAACTATGATTTTGGAAATCGTGGTCCAGTAGTCATTGCTGATGACTTTCAGAAGAATCATGGTACAGTAAATATTTATGACCCTATTTATTCATCCAATGTTTTACTTACTTCTGCCTGAAATATTTTGCCATGTATGAATTAGTATACAATCTGGTGTCACAGTCAGTAATAGTACAGAGTTTCCCAAGGAGACACTTCCCCTGACTTGCATGTTTAAAATTAGTGTTTGACCAAAATGAAAACGATAAAGGCGAAGCTTTTGCTTTCACTTTACCTTTGAGGATCCTATTACTACAGAACAGATGAGGAGACAGTTTAAAGGACAGATATTATTAGATGTTAAATATTTTTCATCCTGTTGTAGGGGTCTACCCCCTAACACCCCCTGTAAGAAAGCAATGTTATTCGGTATCCAAATTTAGTTATTACTGTCCGCCAGTAGAGTGTGCTTATGAGTCACCTATGTGCCTCATCCACAATACTTTGCTGTGACAGAGTACTGTGCTGGAGTGGCACGACAGTGGTTCTGTGGTGGCCAATCAGTGCAGTAAACCTCATAGTGGGAGGGAACCCATGAGCATACTCAGATCTGAGGGAAAGTTGTTCCTGCCACTCCCCTGTTGGGAGGCTGGTGCTCAGGTGCTGGGCAGCTGCCCAGACCTGAGGGCTAGGCCCCAAGGCCTAACTTCATGGAATGCCTTGTGCCATCTGAAGTGGCTGAATCTACTACAGGGACCTAACCCATGGTAACAGAGGTCATGGGGACACTGGAGATTACCACAGGAACCTCCACTGGTCCAGGCTACAGTATATCCTGAAGCAGAGTATACACTGGAACCTCTGTGGGAATGGAAACACTTCTGGCCTATCAAGAGGGAGAAGATGGACCTTCCAATGGGATCTGTATGCCTTACTAAAAGTGATTTTACTATATCACCAGCATTTCGGGTATTCCAGCACACCTATCTACTATCATTATTTCAAGTTCTTCAATGAACGTTAAAAAGACATTCATGGACTCTCGAGCTCATTACTACTGCAAGGAGGAGTTATGTGAGTACCTACACCTGGGGACAAGGTTATCTCATCTGGAGGTCCCACTTGTAACTACAAGGCTCAGTTGGGGGGAGGCACTGCCAGTACAATTGATTACAGCCCCTTTACTCCCACTTAGCAGAGGCTCAGTACTTCTGGAAGCACACAGGTCAGCAGCGGTAGTTGAGATGGCCCCAGTGAGTCAGACAGCACTGAAGCCAGAATCAACCAGACAGCTAGCATTTTCAGCACAAGGTCCACAATAGCATGTTAATTTTTCTTGATACACATTTCCTTTTGCTGTGAATTACTTTAAGAATAAATATAGTAACTATCCTTGAATACATGACATATGGCAAAACAATATCATACAAATAAAATTAGAAACTGTG
>NW_017306271.1:704256-712700 GCF_000935625.1 Nanorana parkeri | reverse complement strand
TCACGGCAGAGAGCCGTGACAGGATCGAGAGGTGAGCGAACGCCAGTATGTGTTCGCTCACTGTCACAGGTCGGCTAGAACTATAAGGTGAGTGAAAAGCACCCCCCTCCCTCATAGGGTTCCCACCTAGGTGTTCGAAATATGCGTGTATGACGCGCGTTTTGGGGTGCATGTTTTAACCACAATTTGCAGCCCTCAAAACGCGCGTTTACGAGGGCTATCCGGCTGTATGTATCCTAATGGATACGCGCGGAAATACGCCCCAAAGAAGCTCCTGTACTTCTTTGGGCGGAAGGGCGTTTTTCAGCACGTTCCGACACTCTGAAATACGCCCAAGTGAGAACCATGCCCATAGGAAATAATGGGATTTCATTTGCTGGGCGTTTTACAGCGCGTCGATCAGCGCTGTAATACGACCAGGTGTGAACCCGGCCTTAATGGGTCTAAAATTATTGCTCTCACTCCGACGTTTGCGGCAATATGCAACATGTGCGGCACGTAGGTGCACCTGACGCATATATGCGTGTGTATGTGGGGGGCGGGGACTTTAAAAAAATGTTTCAAAAAAAATGTTATGCTTCTTTATTTTTTTAATGAATCTTTCATTTTTGTATTACTTTTTTTTTTTTTACACACACAACTTTATTGCTATTACATGGGGGGCTAAGAAGCCCCCTATGGGATAGCCAATTTACATGACAGGTCCTCTTTATGGAGACATCAGGGGTCTCCAAGACCCCTAATGTCACCTAAGGACCTCCAGAGAAGCTGATGAAGCAGAGATCGGCTTCATCAGCTTCTCTAGCTGGAGAGTGACACTGAATGCAGGAAGTGATGTAATATACATCACTTCCTGCATTCGGGGACTGAGAGGAGATCAAAGGGAGTTCGTGTACTGAACTCCCTTTGATCTCCTGTCACAGAGCCGTGCCGGTCCCGGCCGGATCGGGCACAGCGGATCTCGGGACCGGCAACGACAGTGACAGCTGCTGATACAAGCGATGGAGCGTCTCTAGAGACGCTCGATCGCTTGACTGTAAAGCTGCCGGCCGTGTAATTACAACGGCCGGCCGGGAAGCTGCTCGTCGGGCTCCACCGTCCTCTCGTCACAGACGAGCAGACGAGTGGATTTTTCAAGCCCTGTATATATATGTAGATATTACTCTAAAAGTATAATACACCATATTTTTTATATAGCTCACTTATTTTCTGCATAATAACGAAACTCTTATTTTCGCTCCCAGGAGTATTTTTTTCCAATGGTGAAGGGTGGAAAGTGACTCAAAGATCCACTCTCTCTATTCTACGAGACCTTGGTATGGGAAAAGGACCGAGAGCAGAATTATTGATGAACTACAGTTCCTGAATGCAGCAATTATGTTTCATAATGGTGAGTCAACTATTAGACCAAGTATGGACTCAAGGAGTCCATGTTATACTAATGAATTATATATATATATATGTACACATGTATGGGCACCAAAAGGAGGTAGCTTGATTTCAATGTAACATTGTATCATGTCAATTAGCTCCGCCCAACTGTTTCCTATTGGCCGGCTCCTGCCAGAGTCTTCTACCAAGTGCTGGCCAATGAATAACAAATGACATCATGGCCGGCTCCACCTAGTTATTATTGTTTAATGGCAGATCAGCGTCCCCAGGTCATTTGGGGACTCTGATCTGTCATTACAACTGGGCGCAGCAAGCTGTGAGATCACGGCTGGCTCCCCCCAGCTGTCATTTGAGTGGAGATCGGTCGGCTTCGGCCGACCTTTCTCCACGCTTCGGCTGTCACTTCAGCTCAGTCGAGCAGAAGCATATGCCTTCGGCTCGGCTGCTGTATGGGCTATTGTGAATAGCCCCGTACAGCAGGCTGGATCCTTCGGCTCTTTAGTGAATAACCCCCTTACAGTCCCTTTTCTCCATAGCAAATGGAGCAAGTGAAAATGGATCATTCAGAAATGTCCAACATGAAAAAGCATCTTGATGTGATGAAATCCATGTCTAGCACTCAGAAACACTTGTCACTCTGTTCTTTACTGCTATGTCTGTTAGACTCTAGACTTTTGACAAGCTTATGATGAACATATTATAAATACAAACTACACTCAGATTATAAATGTTTATTTTATTCATTTGCAGTACTATAATGTATTTCCAATTCTAAAGCATTTTCTGAAAACTCCAGGCATTGTTTTAAAAAAAGTAAACCAATTAAATGAAATGTAAAGAGAGCTCTTCAAGCAAGCAAGAGAGGTTAAATGTGAAGATTCATTCACAAATTACATTAAGGCTTTCCTACAGAACCAAGAAAGGGTAAGCAATAGCTTTTGTGTGATGATCTTATTTAAAACCACTACTAGTGCTTAAAACAGTTTTTTTTTTTAACCAAAGGGTATTAACTTTGGGAGGACTCTAGCAAGGTAGATGACTCAACAGCTTGGTAATAATTTGAGGTTCCCCCATCCTCTCAAATCCTTGATTTGGTTTCAGTATTTCTTGTTTGATTTTTCTTATATCTTCCTGAATTTTCCAGAGAAATAGTTAGAGAATTTTGTGGTTGACCAGGGCTGGGAAACTCAACACCTGCCAGACCTGGGTACCCATTAATGAATATGACAGGTCTAAAGAAGGCTTACATTAAAAGATATATATGTTTTTGGTGATTCTGCCTATTGCATTGCATGCCATTTACTGCTATCAACTCTTCACTGAATCTAAAAGAGTATCATGTTGGAAGAAACATGTAATATTGTTTGACCAGCAAGGCCATCTGTATAAGAGACTTTAAGAATAGCAAAACAGTACTTGCAGGTGCAATATATCCTGCTCATATAAGGTGACCATCCAATATATGCTTCCCCCCTCCATCCACTAAGAAAAAAAAAGTGACAAGCCACTCCATGATCCTCATTTCACCACCTCTGCTCAGATAAAGTGACAAGCTAATACATATTTCACTCATCTGACCTATGAATTAAAGTGACCAGCCACTCTATGCTTCGTGATCACTCATTTACCTCTTCCCTGTAGATAAAGTGACAGCAACCCTTCCCTTTCACACACTCGCTTAGCCACTACCCACAATTACTACATTTACTTGCAACTTTGTTTCTGAACAAAGCTTCTAATGCTCAAAGTGACTGCAGTCCACATCTGCATGCAACACTTTTCATATCACGCTTCAAACAAGAGTTATGCAATGTCATGCCAACTGCTGAGAAGCCCACCAAAATACAGCACTATGGCTTAGTGGTTAGCATGTCTACCTTGCAACACTGATGTCCTCAGTTTGAGTCCCAGTCAGGACACTATCTGCATGGAGTTTGCATAATCTCCCTGTGCTTGAGTGGGTTTCCTCCCACACTCCAAAGACATGCTGGTAGGTCAATTGGCCCTAGTATGATGTTCTACTGAGCATGCCTCACTCTCTGGCCCAAAGGCAGATTAAAGTGCTATAGAATTATATATAATCATTTAAAGCATAGTTCCTGTCCTTTAAAAAGAGAAATATTATAGTGCTGCTTGCACTAGTGGAATACAGCCATCCTCTGTACATGTGAGTACAGTAACTTACAGTAGTGGTGAAGCAGGTTTGTGCACTGGCTTATGATGCCATCCAAAGGGATGGGGTGATATTTACATTTTGTAGGAGGTTCCCCATCAGGTTCAACTCTTTTTATGGAGTCTGAATTAATTTGATTTTGATTGAATGTAGACTGTATCAGTGTTTTCTCATGGATCACAGCTGCAGTTTCCCATCAGGTCCTCTTACTTGCCATTTTACTCATTCGTGATGTATTGATGTGGCAGTTGGTGATTTGTCTTTGTACTTGTTTGGCTTCAAAAGGGCTAATGGGCTGGAAACATCCCCATTGTTTAGGATTTTATGCAGTGCTGCTGCTTTTTTGATGACAAAATGAAAAAAACTTCACTTTATATACAAGTATTTTTAAACATCCTTGGTGCAGGACACCTTTAGCTACAATGGTGTGAGTACTGGGGGGACATGGGGTGACTTTTCTGAGAGGACGGGTAAGGATACAGATACTTCTCCGAGAATGGTGGCCTGCCTGATATTTCTGCCCCGGGCGCCCAGAACTCTGGTTACGCCACTGCTGACCACAAAGGTCACATGTGGCTAAGGCTGTCTCTGGCTAAAAATTATTCAAGAATAAAAAAAATCCAGCTTTAAGCGCTGACATAACCAAGCCTGGTTAAGCTTCCTGGAATAGCATGAACTTGCTTACACATACAAAAAATCAAGTTAATCACCCTTAATGGACACTGAATCTGTATGTAAAGTTTATTTTGGAAGAAGATTCATTTATTGAAAATATGGACAGACATCAGTTGCAGATCACAAGATATGGTGGTTTAATCATTCTTACAAATGGGTCTGCCAACTTCCAAAAGTCAGTTTTTGTACTAATGATTAAACAGCCAATGTCTAAGTAGCACCAGTTAGCCATGGGACCTGTGCTATATTCAGCTGGAACAGTCATTTTCATACAACAGTTACATTATCTGCTCTTGCCTTGGCTTACCAATATCCGCATTTATTGGAGATTCTGAACTGTAACCCAGTCTCAGAAAATAATGAATATTCATCTAAAAATTAAATAATTAATATTCATCTAGAAAAAAATGTTACATAACTAGCAACACTCAGCTAGTGTATATGGGCAGTAACCAATATTTACTATTATTGTACTGTATTTTTCTATAAGTACCTTCTTATTTGGATACTGTAATGCTCTGGGGGGCAATATTATTTGAATTTATTTCCAACTATATATGTTTTTAAACTATCACAAATTCAAATTTAACATAAAAAACATTTAATGCAAGGTATACATTTGATACTGTTTTAACAGAGCATTATGGGTTTTTTTAAAGAGTACAGCGACTGTTTTCATTGCCATACTGAGCATGGAGGAAGGTGTGTCACTTTTCTGACTGGTTCAGTTCTGTGTGTAATCTAAGCTACAGCCGTTCATCTCTGTCAACAACAGGGTATTTTAAAAAAAAAAAAAAGCAGTTAAGATTAGCCTGGTAAACATTTGAAAAAAAAAAGCCCCAGAGCTCCATCTGCCAGAAGGAATTGCTTTAAGAACAGTAGTGCCGGGGGGGCATGGCCTGATTATGGCGGCGTGAGCACACGATCCTCATGCTCAGCACGTGATCCTCCATCTCTCGGGAGCAGTAAGGTCTCGTTCACACCTAGGCGTATTGCATATGCGCGTCTGTCGCGCGACAAACGCGCGTTTTTTTAACCGCGATTCGCGGTAAAAAAAGTCGCGCGACAAACGCACGTTTCCGAAGGCTACTTGACTGTATCCCAATGGAAACGCGCAGCAAAACGGCCCAAAGTAGTACATGTACCTTTTCAGGCGTGGGCCGTTTTGTAGCGCGTTAGGGACGGGCGGAAATACGCCAAGGTGGGAATGAGACCATTGAATACAATGGGATTGATATTTTTGAGCGTTTTGTAGAGCGTTCGTCGAGCGTAGAACGCGCTACAAAACGTTCAGGTGTGAACGAGGGCTCAATCATTCCAGCCGGGTAGACTGTTCGGCCGCCCTGGACATAGTATGCCCCATCGAACAGCAGGCATTCCTTAACTGAGATACAGCTGAACTCAGGGTGCCGTTCCAGCTAAGCTGCAGTGTGTCATTTTGACAGAGTGCCGTATGTCAGTTGCTGATGTCGACAAACCGGAGAACAACGAAGGGCAGTTCTGTGAAGACAGGGACTCTCCCATCTCTCTTTAATCAGGGAGTGCAGCATACACTGCAACAAGGAGAGTTTCCTAGATCCCTGAGTTCAGACCAGAGTGAAGCCTGGAAATAAGTAAATTCCTCTATACTTGAACAGAGTTCCTCACTCATACATTCTCCAGTAGAAGACGATCTTCTACTATAGGTCCAAAGAATCAGATGGAAACAGAAAATAATTTGGTGGAATCTAAAGGAGCAAAAACTTCCAGCCCAGAGAAATCCACAGTGAGTAAAAGCTCTAATGATATTATGGAGGGAATGGGAGCCTTTCATAATAAGAAATTAAGAGCTATTCTGAATACCCTACCCACTAAACAAGGCATAGAGATACATACAGAACGCATTGAAGCGACCCTGAAAAAGGAAATAGATGTTAAGACAATCCGCCTGTCCTCAATGGTGGGCCCCATGACACCTATAATGGGAAATCCTGAGTTCCCTCCCGGTGGTCGTTTCCTTTGCTGGTCGGCCAAAGAACCGTCGCCTATGGTGGAGGCCCTCATGAAGACGGCCCTGAAACCCTTGAATGCTCTGCTAGCAAACCATCCATATAACCCCGGCTCTTGGCTACTATACTTTCAACTTCGCACGTTCTATAGTACATCGCCCGCTCTCCTGGTTCGAATCACTTTGTGGCTTTGAGGAAGCACCTTCTCATACCATCTCCCTGATATACCGCCAGTTGATTGCGGCAAAATCTCAGGACCGTCCCCTGTGTATATCCAGGTGGGAGAGGGACCTGGGCTCTGATCTTACTGACGAGGAAGTCCGTACATCGTTCCGGCTAACCCATAAGCTCTCCATTGCTTGTTTGGCTCAGGAAAAGGGCTATAAAATTCTAACTCGCTGGTACCGATGCCCGGCCCGCTTACACAGGATATTCCTCGATAGGCCAGCACATTGCTGGTGATGTTTGACTGCAGAAGGCACGCACCTTCATATTTGGTGGAGCTGCCTGGTATTATTACCTTTCTGGTGCCGTGTTTTTGCCATCTACAATCAAGTCATGGTAACGTTCTTGGTCCCATCCCCCAAAGTAGCCCTTTTGTCTGTCTAGCCTGGCTCCTTGACCTCGGTCAAGACAGACCTGCTCCGATTTTTTGTGGCCGCGGCTCGGACAATTATCCCTCGCCAATGGAACACCGTGATACCCCCGACGTGCGGGAGTGGATTGCTGAACTGTGCCTGATCATGCGATATGAAGAGCTGACGACTTCTTTGGGGGACTGTCAACCTCAATGCACAACTTTATGGGCCCCCTGGGTTTTGTACATGGATCTGCGGCATTCCTCGCATTGTAAACCGCAAGATATCCCTCTGTGGAAATATGGCCTGCGACCTGTTTTTACTGTAATTAATTGACCCACAGCTTGGATTGTACATTCTGCTGGGGTCCGAGGAGACTTTTTTTCTTTCCTTTCTAAATTTCCCACTTAGTTTTCCCTCTTACTTTTTTTTCCCCCTTTTTTTTTTTCTTCTTTCGCCTTCTTCTTGTCATGTCTTTTGGGTTTGTGTACCCTCTGTATGTCTCCCCCCACCTTATGTCTGCCTGAGTACTGTCTACCACTAGGGGATACAACATGGTCTTCTATCTCAACTCTTATACTACTGGTATGAGGCTTAATCTACAGGTGCCATGGCTGAAAACCGCTTTAGGAACCCACCTATGGGCCCTATACCTTACTGCTCCCTGGGGCATGTGATTGTCCCTAATGGAATGTGTGACTCTTTAATATCAATGCCCTGTACTTGACCGGGTTTTATTAACATCTGTACTCTTTCTACTGTTTGTATTTTTTGTACTGAAAATCTAATAAAAACTGATTGTTAAAAAAAAGGAAATATATGATATACGAGCTAGTATTGTTCAAATTTTTGCTAGAGTGGATAATGTGCAGCAAAATCTATCTAGTATGCAAACCTGTATAGGAGTCTTAGAAAAATGACACCATACTATGGAACAGAATTATATACAACATCAACTGAATCTAGATGATCTAGAGAACAGAAATCGAATAAATAATATTAAGATCAATGGAATACCAGAGAATATAAATGGAAAAGACCTTAGGACTAAAGTAATCGTATACTGAACACTTACTTGGAGAAAAATAGGACATCAGAGAGGGGGGAGGGGGTGTATGTGTGTTTCCTAGCCTTTCAGTCCCGGGCAGCGAGACGGGAGCGCTAGCTGGTGCCCCGGAAGGTCCTTGGGACCAGCGGGCCAGCGCAGGCCTCGTCCTTCCCCATGTGGTTTGCTGATGTCCGTATTGCGCCCTGCCGCTCCTGCGCTTTGAAGGGCGCCCGGCGAGAAAGGGTTAGGCTGTGGCCAGTGGAAGGCGACTAGTGAGTGTGCGGGACAGGCTGGGAAGGTGGTTACCAGAAGAGAGGGCAGGAAGAGGTTAAAGAGGGAGCAAAGCAGCAGGAAGCTGACGTGCTTGAGGAGACAGAGACGGGAGAGAGCCAAAGGCTGCGTGGCTGCTGCCTGTGAAAAAAAGGCAGCCCTGTGGAGTGAAGTGAAGGGGAGGCGGGGCCAGGGTGACGCTGACAAGTACAAGAGGGCAAGGGAGGAAGAGCCACAGCTTCACCTACGGCCACACCACCCTGAATGCGCTTGCTCTTGTCTGATCTCGGAAGCTAAGCAGTGTCGGGCCTGGTTAGTAC
>NW_017306271.1:673608-673833 GCF_000935625.1 Nanorana parkeri | reverse complement strand
GCTTTTTGCTTTTCCTCCAGCAGGGGTCGCTCTCCTCTATGGCTCTTCACACGCGCTTGGTTGTTCGCTTGCTTTTTTACACCAGCGCTCAGCAAGCCCCGCCGCGCACCTGGGCGCTTGGAAAGATCACCCAACCTACCACGCCCTCCCCTTTTTTTGCCCGCATTCCCCTCTGCACCACGCTTTTGAAAAGTCCCTTTCCCTCTTTCTCTTTCCCCCCCAAGG